>NC_050185.1:16251088-16551088 GCF_008315115.2 Sander lucioperca | reverse complement strand
CGGTCCCGGTACGAGGAGCTGTCAGTTCGCCGGTAGTACAGCTGTGACATCTCTCTGGGCTTCAGTTTACCAGCACTCTGCAAACACTGCTACAGCTGCTGCCAAGCTGCTGGGGGACTTCACACTAGAGGGGACAGGAACAAAGGTGTTATGGGAAGAATGCACTTGTCACTGGTATTGCCTTTTAGCAGAAAGAAAAGATGAGCTAGAGAGGAAGAGACTGGAGCAGAGGTGAGAGGGTTATAAAGAGAGAGAGATGACGCAGGTAATTCCTGGCCAATCATAAGACAACTTACCTATCTAAGCATCACCTATAGTTTTAAAGAATGCCTACAACTGGAGTGACGTATAAAGCATTCAACACATTTTTTTAACACAAGTTTATAAACTGAAAATAAGTCTACTAAGACATAGGTTTACTGTAGATGGGACCCCACAATTGACACAAGAAGTAACTAACACAACATTTATGTCACTCATGCTTTTTTTTAAGTGAGAGGTGTCTTTTAGTGACCTTGCAGCTTTTAGTGCTTTGCCTTCCAAGTACGTCATGATTCTCAGAATTTTCATCCATTTTTTAAAATATTTTTGACAAACACGCCAAGCACCGAAAGATTAAAAAAAATGTCATGTCACTAAAGTGTTTTCTCAGTTGTCCTATCAAGTAAATCTAAACTAAACAAGGAATATAGAGAAAACATTGGCAGCGGTTGCTCCTACTCAACCTATTTCACAGAGATACATTATTATACACAGCATCAGGCTTGAAGTGTTGCAGCTGAAATGGATAGTAGAAGATCTTTAATTCTTAAGTTACTAATGGCTTTAGTTAATGTCATTAGTGATGTTAATTGATCCACATCAGCTGACTTAGTAGTTGCCTGGTGACAGCAAAATTAAGCTTTCAGCACTTCTGGCTGTGGAGCATCACAGAAACAAGCCTTCACAGTGACACTGTGCAGTGATTGTCTGCTAACAAGGCAACCGTAATAACATACTGACCATGATAACATACTGACCATGAATAGAACATGAGGGAATCATGTTTACAATTACATAAATAATTAGCATTTGTAAACTGTTTTCTAATCCTAAAAATTGGGTAAACCCATTGACTGTAAAAATTAATATTAACAGTCTATGGGTAAACCTGTATTGTATCTGGATCCCTTCAGACTATGCAATAATGAGCTCATTCTACTGCAAAACCAATATCAGTAGTAAGTTGACTATGACCACAGCACATAAAGAGTAAATAACAAAAGGGATTGGCTGTTTTTCTAATGTTCTTTGAAAGATTTAAAACCAGAGGGACTGAGGACAAGAAAACACAGCGTGTAGGAGAGATGGAGAGGGTGAAAAATAAATAGGTTTAGAAAAAATAAATTTCTGAAGCAAGTGGCAAGCAACAATGTGATTGTTCAGGTTTTGAACTAGCAACCCTAATGTTACCACAGCTTAACATGTTGCAGGGGCAGGAAATGAATTAGGCTGACATGCAAGTTAATAACACCAAAGTGGTGCATATCAAAGAAACATCATGCAATTCACTGTTGGCCAGGGTTCATAGGCAACATTTATTTATCATTGTGTCACCTGTCATCTCCTTTTATACTCAGGGTGCCTATTTACTGCTGTAGAAATGCTCTACAGTGCCCTTTAATTGCCCTCCATAAAGGAAAAGAACTTCATCATAAAAAGAAAGATTTGCTCCACTGAGAGCTTTTTCCTCCAGCCCTTCTGGTAACAGGTTTTCACACATCATTTGAGATCCTAGGTGTTAGCTTGATATTGCTATGGTCCTTTGTGGAACAATTTCACTTTGATTCAAAAATACCTCTGAACTGGCCACGCGGGGACCCTGTAGTCACCAACATCGAATAACTTTGATCTTAAGAGGGAGTAGAATCATGCACTACGCAGAGAACGTGCACTTACTACAGAAAGAAAGACACAGTGAAAGTAGATCTTAGTACCATACAGGAGTTGATTAGTAACATGTCATTAACAAAATAAGCCTACTTTTCAGCAACAGCGGTAAACATATTTTCTAACAAAATTATGATTTCAATATTTGATTTAACTCCATTAAAAACAAGATCTTTTTTTTCTGAAAGTATGTTTTCCCATTATTAGTTATGGTCTCAATAGTGTACTTCACTTTCATGTGTCTTAGTTGTGATTTTCTGAGTCACTGTTCCACTGAGGGCATATAAAAGGTTTATAAAGACGTATGTTTTAGTGCTTGTTTGACAGATGTCTCATATGAGGTGACACCACATACTGTACTATATGGGCCATGTCACCTAAGCCAGGTATATGTTTTGCTCTACTCTCTGTGCTTATAATGCTGTTGTGTCATTCTAATTTGGCTTTTTCCAAATAACATAAAAACGCCAGTACAAGATGATTAGTGTGGTTGATCTGCTGATATCTGTGTGCTATAATTGACACACACACACACACACACACACACACACACACACACACACACACACACACACACACACACACACACACACACACACAGAGTGCGGTAATTGAAGACTCGGAGCAGTTTTCCTGCACAGCCTTGTGCAGAGGGCCCTTTTTTATAGTAATCATGGCTTGCCTGGAATCGATATATGATTTAGAAATAGAAAATCTGAGCTGTTTTGTTACACAGAGAACGCAGCACCACTCAAGTATAATGGAAGGGAATTTGTCCTTATTCTGAAAGTTGTAGATTAGACAGCACGCAATATGATGAGTTTTCCAGCAGCCCATGCAGCACATTTACAGAAGGCTGTCCTGTGTTTACAATGGCAGTTAAACGAGCATTAAATTGTCAGCATTCACTAATTAATGGCAAGAGGTATGTGTCAATTGGCAGACCGCCTGTGCCTCACAGGTGAGATGTTTATTTCTGTCTGTGTGCCAGAAAGGTTCCAGGGAATAGCATTGATAACAAATATTAAATGGTTGTGAAAATAAAAGACTGTTGTTTGTACCTGCTGGGGTCCTTCGCCAGTCACGAGCTGAGGGACCCTAAAAGCACCAGTTACATAGGCCTACTTTATCTTTACAGTCTACTGCTGTAGCGTAAAAAGCCTTTTATAGCCAAAACAATGAATTTTCAAGTGTAGCAAATCACTAACCTTTGGGATGTTGGGCATTGGAACTTCGCACATGGAGATCAATTTTCTTCCTTTGGAAAAAATCCCGAGACCACATGAGGACTAATAAAACAGTTGCCCAAAGCTTAAAAAAAAAAAAATTCGCCTCAACTTCTTGCATTTAGCTTCTCCCCAAATGTGAAAACTGCAGTGTGGATCTGCATGGAGACCCCGCTTGTTAATGTGTTGATGCCTTGAAATGCCAGTCCGTCTTTCTCTTGGTTTTCAGTCTAGTCTGCATTCTCCCCTCTCATTCTTGGAGCCTTGACAGTATCTCCACTGTACATCCAGATTCGGTTAGTTTTCATCTCGATTTCCATTCGGTCTTATTTGGAGGTAAAAAAACAACAACAAAAACACCGCATTCACCTCACCGCGCAAATCATGGAGACGAAAATAAGCGATAACGAAGTTTCCTCGGTGGATTACACCTGGTTCAGAAACGCGTCCAGTTTTCCCCAGGGTATATTTTCACCAATGTTCTTTTCCACTCGACTTATCCACCTGATGGGGACGATTGAGCGAAAAGCAGCGCCTCCAGAAATAAACGCAGAGCGGCTAGATGCCTGGCGAGCAGTCCGTGGAGCGCTGCTGCAGACTGGTCGTGCGCACTTGGAGACGCATTGAGCACTACTGTGGCAATGCAAGAGAGGGAAAACTCATCTGAAAAAGCCACACAGCCAGACATTCAGCCTCTCCAAACACTACACTTAACATAACACAATTCCAGTGTACCATTTAGCTTTACAGGTCTGAGAAATGACATCCAAGAACCAGGCCGTTATAGTGCGGATTATTGTAGAGCGTCATGAACGACTTGCATTGGAAACCACTATCTTGCTAACTTTTAATTAAAGACGTTTTCAATTCGTGCAAAAGTATACTATTTTTACTTTTATTGTAAATTGTATTGATGGTCATCCAGTGAAAATAACATACACCAGCTAAAGCCAAATGAATATTTAGGCCAATGGCTTCCGCCTATTTGCATTTTTAAAAATCGGAAAAAAGTCAAGTACAACCTGAAACAACAGGTTTCATTCTCAGCTGCACTCCTTTAAACTGACTATCACAAAGGAAACTGTATGCCTGCAGCACTTAATCAGGCCTAAATCATGTCCACTGTGTATGAGTGATAGTTTATGATAGGCATACTGAAAATGGAAGAGAATTGACAAGGACACCTTCCATCCAGTCTGACGTATTTACAGTATCATTGGGCTGGACACACTGCACATGCTTGGCGTTGTAGTCAAGTTATACTGTATATCATGGTTTTCCCAATAATTCCTTCCAACATCTTATCAGCCCACCTCTCTCTCTCTCTCTCTCTCTCTCTCTCTCTCTCTCTCTCTCTTTCTCACACTCTCTCTCTCTGTCTCTCTCTCTCACATAGTCTGTTGATGTTGTAAATTCTTCCTAAGTGTGTAATGCTGTTGAATGTCCTCTTACATGTTTATAGTCTCCATGCCAGACTCATTCCTTCATTGGAACAGATATTGTTCGGATACTCAGCGCTTGCTTCTGATACCGGGACATTTGTTTCCCTATGGGTTTGTACTACTTATCCATCATTGTTCTGTGTTGAAATCATATGTACAGTAAGTAATGCATATGGTCTACATTTTGTATGATCATGCTCAACACATACTATTTAGTCATTAGGTCATTTTAGAAAAAAAAGAACCTCTCCTTCAGTCTGCACTTTTGGCTGCCTCTTGAGGCATTTTGTTACTAACTGGTAAGGCTTTTTGTCCCTGTGCTGCTAATTTCTTTGATATACTCTATAGACTCATATTAAATGGCTGTACCTGTGGGATGATGGGGTTCCCTGAAACTCAGCCTGAATCCCACGTTGAGACTTCTTCTGGGTGCAGCAAAACTATTGTTTTATCTGGTTCATTCAGAATCATCATTATTATATATCATACCAAAGAACACTTCCCTCTGACAGTCTTTAACTAAATTAGTTAATCCAATCAAGCTGGCTTAGGAACACACATACTGCCATTTATGCAAAGCAGCAATTACTTAAAATACAGGCAGGTATGAAATTGAATTAGAGTGAAATGCATTTGACATCTTAGTTCTTTAGCAGTTCATCGTATGCATAATAATCAATAGTCAATTAAGGAAAGCCACCAAATCAACAACTCCCTATTGGTTAGTTTCTCTGCGTATACTTATACAAGCAAGTTTTCAAACAAAAAATAAAGTAGATTCAGGAGTATGAAGAGCACATCAAAATAATCTAATTTTAACTGCAGAACCGAGTCTGTGTGGCTGACAGGGCAGAAATCATAAACTATTGATTCTAAAAATAGTCCTGAAGCCAATTCTTCTCCCCTAAAAGGGCATTTAAAGGGGATAGATTGGAGAAGACATCTGATGAGATGTAGAGAGGGAAAGCAAAACAGTAGATTCCACTAGTCTAGCTTTTTTAAAGCTGGCTCATAACAGCATAGACCCTTAGTAAGCGTTTCTTGCATTGGTACCATTGCGAAGGAAACCATTTTGTATCGAGGGGGAAGCACTGTACGACTTCTGCAGCAGAGGGATTTAGACACAAGGGGCTCCTTTTCTATTTGTACTTAACAGTTGCCGGATGATGGTGAATTCTTCTTATCAGACAAGCAGTATAGTTTCACTTTTTACAGCATATTGCAGTGTTTTTGCTGTGCTTGTTAATAAGACTTTCTTTCACAAACTATTCGGCTGCTGCAGCACAATTTTGAGCCTTTGGGGTTGTGGCTTCAGTCCTCTCAGTGCTGAATTGGAGCGCATTCACTTTTCACACAAAAAGAATGTTTTTGCAGATGCCCATTTATGAACAATTGGCGAGTGGACTTGTAGTTAAGAGTTGCATGAGTTTTAACAGATGGTGCTGTTCTTATCAAGGTAAGAGGAGACTCAAGAGGATGGGTGGCAGGTTGACTCTGCAGCTACAAAGCAAACAGGCACCCTCCGTCTGTGAAATGTAACAAGCCCGCCATTGCAATTTGAACTTCTAGTTGGCAGTGATCTCCCTTTGCAGCCTCCCCCCCTGTCCGTCTTTCCCCTTTTTCTTGTTCCTATCTCTGCCTCACACTCTCACACAGCCGCAGGTTAAATGCACTTTTGTTGAAAGCTTAACAAAGAGTTGGACTGCTCTCTGCTACAGAGGTATGTGTGGGTCTGTTCCCTGAAATATAAACTGGTGCTCATAACCCAGAGTTTCGCTTTTATCTCCATGGGAACGCAGTGCTGTCCTCATCCTGTCCTACACCTCTGAGAATAATCAGTCACCCTTTCATGAAGTTACACCATGCCTGTATAGAATCAGTTTTTGTAAAAAATCAGTGCCCCTGTCAACATCATGATTATATAAGTCTCAGATTTTCATAATCCCTCTTTTTTCTGCTTCGCCCTCTAAGCCACGCTATTGGGTTTATCCCTTCGCGCATGCGCAGTCGTGAAGATTTTCTTTCCCGCCCTAGTGTGCCGCTCGAGCTTCAAGTACGTCCGCAAATACTGTATATAAACAGAGCGGACCCGTAGCTCTGCTCCCACTTTTTCTTCAAGCTAGCAGTATGAAGACAAGCTCGACTTCCAGCGGTGTTCACCTCTGCCCCACCTGCCGGACTGGCTGCATCCTGCCGCCGGACCTCCATCCCCGCTGTGAGACCTGCCTTGGCGCCGCTTACGCCTCCTGCCAGTTCTGCATCCACCTGCCATCTAAAGAGCTTATCGGCGGGCGGAAGCTTTTCTGGGGTGTCAGGCTAGCGGGGAAGGGGATGGCAGCTGGGCAGACAGACGGCAATCCGTCAACACCCTGGATCCGCCGGAGGAAGGCTTTATCGACGAACACGAGTCCGATGGCTCGATTCTCTTGGATAACGCCTCCGTCACCGGCTGTCCCTCCTCCCCCTGGGAGATCTGGACCTAGAAACGGGGATCGATGCCCTCCCATTGCGGCTCTCCCCATCTCCGGAATGGCCAAGGGCACCGCTCCGGCGGTCTTCCCCTCTGCCTCAGGCGGCTCCATCCTCTCTTTTGGATCTGCCGGAGATCATCAAAAGGCGGCAGACCAGAGAGGCATAGTGCTCCCGGCTGAGCTTCCAGCCCCCGCTCACGGCCTCTTGAGCGGGGATGTTTACGCTCAGGAGCCGCCCTCCTCACGGGCCCCACTCTGGCCGCGCTTCACGGAGCTTCGGCCGTTTGTGGAAGAGGCGCTCTCCCAGCCCGGGAAACTGAAGGCTCCCGTCTTTCGCTACGCTCCATTTACCCGGGTTCAAGGCGACACAGAAGCGGGCTTCCCTTCGGTCTCCCCTCTGGAGCAGAGTCTGGCGTCCATCCTGCTTCCGAAGGCCGTGACAGTGTACACGGACGCGTCCCTCACTGGCTGGGGGGGAATGTGCGAATCACAGGTGGTGGGAAGAGAATGGCCACCCCCCCCTCTCCCACACATAATTTGTCTGGAACTGTCCACGGTGCTGAAGGTTTTGAAACACTTTGCCCCGGTGGTAGCAGGGAGACATGTCGTCATACAGACAGACAATGTTACTGCAGCAGCGTTCATAAATCGCCAGGGCGGCGTACGTTTGGCCCGGCTATTGGAAATAGCCAGGAGCCTTCTGCTGTGGGCACACAGTCACCTGCTGTCCCTCAAGGCTGTCTACATCCCCGGGATACTAAACCGGGCGGCAGACCTAATGTCGAGGGGAGGGCCCTCACACAACGAGTGGAAATTGAATCCCACTATTGTTCAGAAGCTGCGGAGCAGGTTCGGGAAAGCGGAGGTGGATCTGTTCGCCTCACGAGAAAACACACAGTGCGCTCTGTGGTTTTCCTTGAGCGCACGGGACAATCCACCCCTCGGCGTGGACGCTTTCTCCCACCACCCCTGGCCCAGAACCCTCCTATACGCTTTTCCCCCGGTCCCTCTGATTCCTCGTCTCCTGGAACGCATCCAGGAGGAGAATCTGTCGGTCATCTTGGTGGCGCCGGAGCGCACGAGCGCATCCTGGTTCCCGACACTGGTCCAGCTGCCGTGGCGCGAGGACGCCCTGTCACAGCTGGACGGCGCGATATCTCACCCCCCAGTGATAACCCAGTGACTGTGGGGCTGGCTGCTGAGTGGGAACGCTTGCAGAGGTTAGGCTTGCCTCCTGCCGTGGTGCGCACTATTCAGAGCACGAGCACCCCCTCCACATTGGGCCGCTTTCCAGCGCTGGTGCACGGAGAGTGAAACAGACCCTATATCATGTCCCCTGTCTCTTGTGTTGACTTATCTCCAAACACAGTCAAAGCCTACGCAGCGGCCATTTCATCCTGCCACGAAGGCTATGGAGAGAGAACGGTTTTTGCGCACCCCCTAGTAAAGCGTTTTTTGAAAGGGGTCAGACGACAAAAACCCGCCATGCGCTCTCTCACTCCCCAATGGGATCTGGCCCTGGTGCTTCGAGCTCTGGGGAAGCCTCCTTTCGAGCCCTTGGCACAAGCCTCTCTCAGGTTGCTGCCCCTAAAAACGGCGCTTCTCCTTGCCCTGACGTCAGCCAAGCGAGTGAGCGACTTATGTGCGCTGTCAGTTTCACCGTCCTGTCTCTCCATTAGAGGGGACGGGAGCGCAGCCACCCTACAGCCTAACCCTTCTTTCACACCGAAGATTTTAACAAATTCCTTTCAGTCAAGGGTTTTTTTCCCTCCAGGGTTTTTTCCCCCCGCCTCATTACAACGACGTGGAGGAGGTTTCCCACCGATTGTGCCCGGTGCGTACGTTTTACGCACGGCGGACATAAGGCGGACACAACAGCTGTTTGTACACTATAGGGAACACTCCCAAGGAGTGACCCTGTCAAAACAGCGTCTGTCTCACTGGCTGTGTGAAGCTATCACCCAGGCCTATAACACGGAGGGGGCGGAGCCTCCCCAGGGCATCCGGGCACATTCTACAAGGGCACTATCGGCATCAACAGCTCTGTTCAGAGGCATGTCAGTAGCCGACATCTGCGCGGCGGCCTCTTGGGCATCCCCATGCCCTTTCATCTGTTTCTATTTGCAGGATATGTCCGAGCCCTCTCTGACTCACTCGGTCCTATCCTCACTCAACGACGGATGATGCCCCGTCGTATGTGGGCTGGGTGCCGAGAGGAGAGCGGCGTCCCACATATATGTGTAGCCTATGATTATATGTACATATGTATATATATATTTGTCGCTATCACACATCCTCTCTCACTGCCATGCACGCCTACAATCATGATATGTGCCACTGCATGTGCACTGCCTGGGGTCCTCCCCCCCCCTACTTTGGGTGGCTGGGAGGGACTCGGGCATCCCATAATTATCAATCAGGTACTACCCTCACCAATCATGCACGCCTGCCCTCTCGGCTAGGCCAAATTATTACCATGGCAGGCCCTGTTACCTAGATAACGGATTATCTGATACAGTCCCCTGTCAGTGCAGTGAGAGAGAGACAAAGGGGAAAAAAAGTTTAGTCTATGTTCCACTGTGGGCTCTGGGTCGCAGGTGGCATTGACTACATCAGCTTCGCCCTAACCCAATAGCGTGGCTTAGAGGGCGAAGCCTATACGAAATAGAACGATAGTTACGTTATTGTAACTCCAGATTCTATGAGTATAGGTGTAGCCCTCTAAGATCCGGGCCACCTGCTCCAGTTACATTAGCTGAAGAAAAAGCTTATGTTGGGAACAGAGCTACGGGTCCGCTCTGTTTATATACAGTATTTGCGGATGTAGTTGAAGCCCGAGCGGCACGCTAGGGCGGGAAAGAAAATCTTCACGACTGCGCATGCGCGAAGGGATAAACCCAATAGCGTGGCTTAGAGGGCTACGCCTATACTCATAGAATCTGGAGTTACAATAACGTAACTATCGTTACTTTTAAAAGCTGTTTCCTGTGTAAGGTTACACTTTGCACTCTCCACTTTCACAGGAGTTCTATTTGAGTGATGCCAAGCACCAGTAAACAGCTCTTCCTAAGAAACCGCAGGTTGTAGCAGCAGAAATGGCTCACTCTGCTCGGCTATTACACTGCAGACCCCAGAAAGAATAAACACATTTGAGCAGAGTACACATATGTCCTCTGTAAGTATCATCCTGAAGCTCTGGGCTACTGTGCAGGATGTTGACAAACCTTATGAAAGAGCAGCTTTGACTCTGCTGCAGTGATCTGTCAAGGACAGTAATCTCTGGCTTATGTAACATTGAATGCAATGCTGCATTTCCTTCCTTACTTGTAGAAAGGCACAAACTGTTTCCATTGGTTCCAAAGCACTGTATGTTTTCCTTTTCATTTGTTTTCTGATAATGCGTTTAAAAGACCACCACTGGAGAGTTTTATGTGGGTGATTAAACTATGATAGACCAGGCTCATTAAGACTTGATTGTTAGTCACCCATTCAAAGACATGTTTTATGTCTGACTCCTTTAAAGGCAATAAAAGGTTTTCTTTTTATCTCACTTGGCGGCTGTATTTGGTTTTGCAGTAGCCATGCTTTTATTACATGACTCAAATGAACGTGGTTGCCCTTGAACTCTCAATAGTTTTAAAAACAAGATCATTCATATGCCCACTTTCCCCTTAATCTGTCACCCCCAGCTGTTTCTTTGACAGAGTGAAATGGACTGCTAAATTGAACGTCTCTCTGCTTTTAAAGCTACTTTGCAAAAGAAAAGGGCCTCTAGTTTAACAGTCATTTAAAAGTAATCGTTTTTTAAGCCTTTCCCAGTTGACAGTAAAATAACTCCAGGAAGGTAAATGATAGACTGGACTGTTTTTATTTTTAATTGAATAAGACAGTGTCATATCAGATATTGAAGGTTTTTTCGTTTCATTATTACCCGTAGTTTTCTCAGAGCTCTAGCACTGCAGATGTACCACACGCCTACTTGTGAAAGGCCATCCACAGGGAAACTTGGAAGCTTTTTGGTGTAAACGCACGTTTTGCATCGTTTTGGCCGATCGTCCAAACGAATCCTGTAAACGCACTGCCTGAAGACGCACTTTTTTGAAACCTGGTCCCAGGGTGAAAAAATTCACCAAACGTGTCTTCGTTTGGACGGTGAAGCCGCATACTTGCGTATCGATGATGTCATCGCCACACCCCTCGACCTCTAGCCTTCCACCTCTTATCCCGCGACGACGTCTCATAACAACAACAACAACAACAGTGGCGGAATACATGCTTGTGTTCCTGCATGCAGTGCTTCTACTTGTGTTTGGTTTCTTCTTCTACTGTCTGTTTGTATACAGCGCGCAATCTTTATGCGCATGCTCCGCCTCTTCTTCTCCGTTTTTGGTGAATTTCTGTAGCAGAAACAGCGTCACCTATAGGCCTGGAATATGAAGTAGCTTGTTGAGTCATTTACAAATGGATCCGTTTGGACGCAAATATTTTTGAAACGATGCCAGGGAAGACGGGTGGAAAAAAAGATTGTTTTGGTACGTGTGGACGTGGCCTAAGAAGACGGAGCTTGAAGCTCATTAAATTAAATTAATTAAGTTCTGTATTATCTTAAATCATAGTGTTTTCTTTGCTTTTTTGAATTCAAGTCTATCAAAAGTTTTCATATCATATGTTTTTTTTTTGTAAACAAAAACAAACATATCATAGACTTAATGATGCAGTCAATGGAATATGTTTTTATAAAATTATTAAAAGCCAGTTCTACATCCCGTAGTCATTCAAAATGTCCAGATAAACATAAATTGCTCTAATATTACTGTAAGAGACTGTCAGCATCAGTAATTTCAGCAAGTGCCTTAGTAATTATGAGGGTAGCAAATGAGGAAGTCAGGTGACGTTATTACAGAGCAACAAAGTCTGCTTAAGGAGAAGGTTGGGGCGCCTGGACAAATGATGTATTTTGTCATTTAATCTGGAGGCCTTTTACTGTAAACACTGCCTTGTACCATTAAAAGTGCAGAGATCCACTATGAGTATGCTGCAGTGAATTATCACAACACTGTGAAAACTGGTTTGCATAACAGTTTACTCCATCACTTGCTCTGTCTCTGTTGTTTATCTAAATGATGGACTAAGTGGATAATTCAGGCAGCAATGCAGAGCTGGTACTTTTTAGGCATGGGGTTACCAGTTTCAAGGTATACCATGGTTTGAAAAAGTCACGGTTTCAAAACCACTAACATTTTCTGTCATACCGTTCCTAAGGTATGAGCTGGTCAAGCACAGAGAGTGCAGTTTAGTGATCCCTCTCCCTGCCAGCGTGCAGTGTGTTTAAAAATAAAATACACTGTGTTCAATGGGAAAAAGTTGCTTTTTACCCAGAAATAAAAAAAATACATTTTAAAGCTGTAATATACTGTACATACCGCAATACCATGATATTTATCCTGAAGGTTATCATACCGTCAGAATCTTATACCAGCCCATGCCTAGTACTTTTACATTTACGTCACTTTATATTCTACAGTTCAGTATCCAACACATCACTGATTACTCATCATAGCTTCTGAATACTAGAACATGAAAGAAATGGTTACTCCAGCCATTTACTGCACTTCCCTAATGCTGGGACTCTTATGAGGGACAGATTTTTTAAATGGTTAAAATTGAGGCCGCAGGGACTGACTTTTAGTAGTCAGTAGTGCTCCTCCTTATTATATCCTCCTTACTATATTATTATATTATTTCCAACGTCAACTTTGTGAGAATTAATGTTATGTAATAATAATAAAATAATAATAATGCTTTTCGAGGGACCAAAGGGGCAGAATGAGATACAGAAACAAATAGCACACAAATGTTATGTTGTGTGCTATTTGTTTGGGTAATTCTGACAGCAATTGTCAACTAAATGTATTCTCTGACGGCACAAATCTCTGCTCATGTCCTGAGCCTTTGTGTGGGTTGCTTTCATACCATTCCTGCAGCATCAGCATTCCACCAATTTAGCCTGGCAGGCTGCGTGACCACTAGTTCAATGTAATTATCCCAATATGATAAGCATCCATAAAACGACTTTTTCAGGATAACTAGATATTTTTTGTGTGGAGTTATATAGAGTTATTAGACAGTTTTAAGCTTCAATAGTGATACTATAGCTGTAACAACACCATAATATTGCTGTACAGTAGTTTGCAATCAAATAATAAGCAGTGTTAACAAGTAATTTGCTATAGCCTATTGTTCACAATATTGAAAAAGAAATCCTGCTGTTTTGCTTGTTGCTTAGGAGCTTTCTACCTCACTTTTAATTTTGTCTTTTGTCTGATACTGTAATCAATAATCATTTATACTAAGTGAACTGTCCCTGTAGCAACTTTTCCAAAGACACTTTGAATAGACACATGGCTACTGACACACACATTAGCCTCTGCTGGTATCAAACCCCCATTAGACCTAATTTACTGGGCGTCCTTACTCCTTCTTTCTGTCATCAATTTCAATATGGTTCTATTTTTCTAAGGATACTGTTGGAATACTCAAGGGGCCCCATCTTGCACCCAGCGCAATTGACTTTGTACACCGACGCATGTACCATTCCTATTTTGCACCCGACGCACAGCGGACTTTTCCCTCCACAGACTCACGTCGGTAAATTAGGGAATGAATTTAGGCTCCCAAGGGCGGTTCAGCAAAAAGAGGAGGCGTGTTCCTGCGCAAACGTTCCCTAGTGCTATTTTGCAGTTTCAGAAAACAATTCCGCCACAGACCAGGAAAAACCTAGTCTAAAGTCAGTGGCGCGTTATTCAGATGCTATTTTAAGGGCGCATGCTTGGCCGTAATGTAGAGTGTGCACACCGCGCATACACTTTGCTTCTCTCATCTCACAGACCCAGCAGTTCCCATTTTTGCAAACCATACATAAATACAAGGACAAATATGACCTTGTTTTACACAACATTTCCATGAATCATGGATGTGTTGATGACATAAATGAGGAAATATTAGAGGACTTAAGGAGATGTGATGTTGAACTGCATGTGCCGATGCCACTTAACCCAAATGCCCCAGCAGCAGCACGGGAGAGGAGAGACAGAAGAGCTGCATCGTCTATAGTGAGGTAATCTCGGTCTAATGTTAGACTACATTACAAAAATATCACCATGTTTCATATCCTCGTGATTCAGTGAGAGTGAGCCCCAAACTTCAGAAAGTGTGTTTTTGTGACATTTCTTTATTTACATTAGATTACGCTCAAACCACACCTATGAGTAATGTAGCTACTTCAGACCAACCCATTTTAGATTTGCGTCGGGCGCAAGAGTCATTTATCCCGCCGGTATAATAGCAGCAGCGTAACAATTTAGGTAACAATCAGGGGAGAAATAACTGGCACCACTTTTGTTGCTAAGGCTACTGTTGTCCTTTGAGATGCAGCTTATGTGCCTGTTTGTGTGTTTGTGTGTGTGTGTGTGTGTGTGTGTACGCGTGCATGCGTGCGTAGCTGTGAGGGTGTGCCTGTATGTATGCTTTAAGCATCAGTGTGTGTGCATTAGATTTGATGACATATCCTCTCAATTCAGTGAATTAATGTGTGAGCCTCTGTGCCCCAAGGGAGCTCGTGGAGAGCCAGGTGTTGCCCCCTGTCTGACCCCCTCTATCAAGGGCGACAGCCAGATGGGGGAGTCGAAAGGCCTTTTTCGGGAGCAATGCTACTGAACAATGTCCTGGAGCCACTCAGACACACAGATGAAAAAGAGTGAGGGTGTTGACATGTCTGAAGTGAAAGTGAGAAAGAGGAGGGATTCAAGTAAAATACTCTTTTTCTCTCTCTTGACCTATGTATATACATAGTGTACAGTGTACACCTTGGATTTTTGTGGTGTCTGGCAAAGGTGCTTTTTGCAACTTGTCACCTTTCTCCAACTAACACTACAGTAAGTTTTTGTAACTTCCCTTTTCCCACCTTCCTTTCAGCTTGTTGAACCAGATTTTAACACAAGATATTCTATTCAAAAGGACAAATCCGGCGCAAAATGAACCTAGGGGTTAATAACACGTATACACAGTCGACCGTTCTCTTGGATTTGTTTTCATTCTAATCGAATGTGACCAGTTTTATCGCAAACCGCTAATTAGCTTATAAAGCTAGTCATCGGGGCACGGGTAAAGTAAAAAGAAATTGCTATTTCTATACCACTAACAAAGCTCAAAATAGAATGCTGTGCTTGAGCTATTTACTGGTTACTGGTTGCACGGCGCTCGTCGTTCGACTGTCATGACTGTTTTCCCAAGATGGCGCCCGCATGTATACGTGAACAGTCATAAATTATCTTTTTAATAAACTGTCTGTACACTTACAAAGTTCTCAATGCTTCAGTTTATATGTAGGGACCCTATGCTACCGTGGAAGTGTGGTGCTATTTTGAGCCTTGTTAGTGGTATAGAAATAATAATATCATTTTTATAATAATTTCTTTTTAACTTTACCCGTGCCCCGATGACTAGCTTTATAAGCTAATTAGCGGTTTGCTATAAAACTGGTCACATTCGATTAGCATGAAAACCAATCCCAGAGAACAGTCGACTCAGTACACATGTGTTATTAACCTCTAGGTTCATTTTGTGCCGGATTTGTCCTTTAAAAAATACTCGTAACCGTAATACTGCTTTTTTTGCCGCGCAGCATAATTTTGTGATTGATTACATGCCACTTTGCAACACAGTAATACAACAGAGACCTTATTTATTGATACATATCAATATTGATCCAGCTTAACGTTACTACAATGTGCTGGTTGACAAGTAGCTAACGCTAATGCTAAAGCTTGGTGGATAACATTATAGGGTTACAACATCGTTCAACATGCGCATAAAGTTATTTTTAGTATTATTGTTTTGACCATGGTTAACAGCACTGGTCTAACCCACGAATGAGTTCACCAGTAACGTCAACTGTATACATAGACGATTAATCTAATGCTAATTTAGCCAGCTAGCTAGCTCACCCCGGTCTGTTTGCCTCACTCCCCCAGCGCAGAGAGACTCAGCCGGGA
This sequence comes from Sander lucioperca, assembly GCF_008315115.2. Lineage (NCBI taxonomy): Eukaryota > Metazoa > Chordata > Actinopteri > Perciformes > Percidae > Sander > Sander lucioperca. The sequence continues at coordinate 16,534,967 of NC_050185.1, read as the reverse complement.
TGAGAGCTGACAACTGCCCCGGGACATATAACTAGCTAGTTACCGTTAGCCCCCAGTCAGCAAGAAGCCAGCCACTTTCATTACAGCAATCTTCCCAGGCAGCACTTAACTCCAGTGCTTACAACACTAACGGCAGTTTAATGAAGCGTCGGGAAACAGACCATATCAGACTGACAGACTATTAGCTGTCTTTACGGTTAACTAAATTAACCAGACAAAAGGTGGGTTAAGCACCAAAACGAAAAGTTAAGATTACAGAAAAGTGAAGGGGAGATCATTTTGGGCAGTTGGGAGATGTTCTGCTGCTACACAACAGGCATCGAACGTTCTTGCCGTCGCGGAGATTCCCCCGGCAATCCCCACCCACACCCGTCTCTCAGCCTCATTGAGTAGCTAGCTAGCGTTACAACAAACCCTGTCCGCCCCGGTGTTGAAACCATCCAAAAGGTGAGATTGATATGTGAAATATTTTGTGTTTTAGCTGCTGGCTAATGTTAGCTTGCTGGCTCACTAGCTAACTGGTCAGCTAACAATAAAAATCAAATCAAGTAAAACTTAATTATGTTGGGTAAACTGCAGCTATTTTATTAGAATAACATGAATAAACGTTACTAAACGTAACGTGAATAAACTTGAATGGGTAAACTCGTCTGTGAACAGATGCATTCTAACCATAGACATTATATAAAATGGACCAACAGATCCCGTTGCTCTGGATGGAGACCAGTGAAGGATATTAGAAGCACTTTTCCGGTGAGTGCCGAGCGTTACTGTGCAGCCTCCAACTGAGAGAGACGACGTAAATGTGACGTGAGCAACCTGTCTGAAAGTTGTAAGTCTTCTGGTAGCTGTGCCAAGAGAAATCTCAATCATTCTGAATCTTGCAGAGACGGAGAGCGTAGGTACATGTAAGGCGATAACATGGGCCCAGGCTAATTATTGCTAACAAAAATGCTAGTTAACATTAGTAATTAAACTTAAACAGCTAATGTAAGTCGAAACTGCCTGCGAGCTTCTCCTGTACTATATGGTAATTCCTCTACTATGCGACAGTAAGTCGCGTGGTTATGACACAATCGGTAATTGAGCCTTTTATACATTGTCGTGTTTCTTTAGAAATAAACAATGGACAAATAAAGTCTTTAAACGTTTCAGATGTAAAGTTATTCGCTGTCAAAGTGACGTCAAAATGAATGGCAGTCAATGGAATGCTAACGGCGGGTGAGTACTTGTTAGCATCAAAATGGCGCCATAGGAGCTACGGGTTGTTGACAGATGCTTACCCCCTTTATTCTAACCAGCGGAGGTGTTTAACACTAAAAACTACAACTCCCATAATTCCACGCAACTTCCCAACGTCATCAAAAGTCTGTGTTTACCATCCATTGTTTTGGTTGAGAGACCCCTAGCGGCAGAAAGTTACATATTGTACGTTTAAGGAAAGATCATGAGCTGTGATGTGATTTTGGAGGGAGACTTTTAACTAGCTCATATTTTGTTGCTCATATCAGGTCTCTTCCCAATGTTGCTTTTGTAGCTTCTTTCCTTGTTCACTTTAAAAATACAAGGTATCAAATCAATCATGTTTATGGTAGAGTCAGCAGCCACTACGAAGTTGGAGGGCATAAACTATGCCTGAAATGAGGATATAAATCAGTTTGTTCAATTTACTAAAGTTCTTTAGCTGCTCATGATTACATTTTACAACAAAATTGCAAACAAAGTGTTGTCGCTGCCCTTGCCCGAGGTGTGTGAAAACACCTCGGGCAAGGGCAGCGACAACACTGTCTGACTGGCTTACAAAACAAACATATACTCAGGCTTTAGTTTGCTTTTGAGATATCCTTACACTATTTCAACAAAGGCTTTGAACTATCCCTTGCTTGTGTGGGGATTTTACGAACAGGCGGGCAAACGAACAAATTCTAGGTTACAGCGACGCTTTGCTTTTTGCTTTTTTGTGTTCATGCAGCCGCTGCCAAAAGGTTTGAGAGCTCCTGCTGCACATGGTTAAGAAGGACCTTATGAAAGCTCTGTTCAAAAGGAAAAAACAGTGCCCTAGTTGGAGGCGCACAGCTTTGAATTCTGGTCCCTCTGATATTAGGGTCCTTTTCAACAAGGGAGATAATTGAACATAAGTAAAATATTCATGCCTGACATGTTCAAAGTTGAAAGATGACTTACTTGATTTAATTCATTCAGATATTTTCATTAATGTAGAATTCGGGTGGAATAATTTTCAAGTATCAGCATGCAAATAACACCTACCTAAACACACATAATTAAGGTTTCACAGTGTACAGATGGTGACTACTGTGTTCATCATAGTGGCCCCTAGTTTCATGAAATAAATGTAAAAATCCAAAAGGAATCTATATTTCAGTCAGTTTTTTTCTCTACTTCCCTTGCATGTGTGCTCCTTTGTCACTGTGCCACTGCTAACTTCTTTAAATACAGATGCATGTGTCTACGTCATGTCTGCCATAGATAAAATATGACTCAACATTCTGCGTCCTTGTGATGCTATCCCCCACCTGAACCTTCACCAAATAGCGGCATAATTAGCCATATTTTGAAAGAATGACAGTTGTTTCAAACATATTGAGAATACCAATTGGCAGTTGAGAAGTGGAATATGCAGCAGAGGGGGTTTTAGTTTTTGTAGACACTTTGTTACTTTTTCCCATCGTCTTATCTACAAAGTAATCTATTATAATATATAGCTATACTACAGCTGGTGTTCTTCACCAATGAGAACATTTGAAAACGGCCCCCTTCTGCCAATACAAGGTAAATTTTGATAATCAAAACATAGATTTGTTTTCACTTTAGAACAAAAAGGTTTCATTTTTACACGATAACCTCACATGAAGTAAAAAAAAAAAGCAAATTGCATAATAAAGACAGCATTAGGGTTGTTGGAAGGAGCATTTTTTCATTTTTGACACAGCTAGGCTGCTGCTTTCTCCTGCCTCTCTTTTTGCTTTGTACCTTTACTTGGCACGCTGGAAATAAATTCATGCTTATCTTTGCATTTGACTCTGGGCAAGATTCCTTAAACCTCACTTACTGTTATAGTACATTGTTCTATTATAAGTGTCTTGTAAATATGATACACTGACTTGAATATGATTTTTACCTTGTGCAGATTCAACAAGGACACATTTAACTGTTGTGTGGATGCTGCTTGTTCCTTACACTTGAAAATTGCGACCACACTTAAGTATTATCGTCACCTTCCGTCAAAGAATGGAAATGTCACTAGATGTGAGATCGTGAAGGAAGGCTATCGGCTAAAATAGTGATATTACAAATTAAGTTAATCGGAGAAAATGGCATACATACAACAAAGGAGAAAAAAGCCTCAGTAAAAGTCTGTGTCAGAAACTATTGCTTTATTTCATCATCTTATTATTATTTTATTATGATATTGCCCAATCGAATTGTAACAGTAATTGGTGGTGTTGCCCCTTGCTTAACAGTGTTTCTTTCCTCAGCTTTTAACAATACAAGAAGCTGTTCTGGATTAATTTGATTATGGATGTGATTGTGAACATGCACGCACGCACGCACGCACGCACGCACGCACGCACGCACGCACGCACGCACGTCTTGGGAGGCTGACAGTAATTACACTTATCGACCTCTCCAGGGGTATCAGGGTCATGGGTTATGAGACAAGGAATCCAATCACAATGCAAATAAAGGTAAGTTGAGCAGACCGATGGAAGTCATGTTTCATGCTTTATTCCTTCACCCTCCACCAGCCTTGGGTAAAAACAAAACCCAAAGAAATCCAATTATTAGCTCAAACTGCATTGATTGTGTCCTCCACTAATAGGATATTAAGCAAACAGGGGAACACAGGGGAAAGACCAGCAGTGTCTACCTCAAAAATAATAGCCTGGTCTGAGGATGCGGGGAAGACTTTTATAGAACAACACATAGCATGGGCTTTTGTCATCTATCAAACATTCTGTATTGTCAAATGCCTCACTGAACCGGCACCTTTGATTATCATTCAACATTTGAACCAGTTGTGCATTTATACATTTATCCTTGACGTTCCACTTCCGGGATTGCTCCTTTACCGACGGAAATTCCGCTGGATTTCACTCATTTAGGCCAGATATCCATTGCCTTGGGCTTCCTTTGTGTTGACATTTTAAACTCCGGTCAATTTATGAGGATTATAGTTAACCTTTTCTCAGATCTCTGCAAGGTAAATCCAGACAGCTAGCTAAACTATCCATCCAATCTGAGTTTTCTGTTGCCCAACTAAAACAACCTTTGAATGTACACATGTTCCACCAAAACAAGTTCCTTCCCGAGGCTATTTTGCAGAGGCTCCGTTGTTCCGTACGGTGCTTTGCGCCGCCCAAGACGTTTGTGATTGGTTTAAAGAAAAGCCAATAAACCAGAGCATGTTTTTCTCCCATCCCGCAATGCTGTGTGGACTAGCCAGACCCTCCTCCGCAGTGCTGTGGAGGAAGGTCTGGCAATGCGAGACTAATGGAGAATAAGCAAAAATACTGCACCAAAAAAACTTTGTTGTGGTGTAGAAATGTAATCTATAAATTATTTATGTCCGCAACACAGAGTCTTACATTTCAGACTTTTATGAGATAGTGTTGGAGGGTTAAGTGCCTTGCTTGACAGCACTTCAGCAATAATTGGTGAAGGAGGGCAGGTATACTCAACAATGCAAAATTGCTGGTTACATGACAGCAGATAAGAAAAATGCCACAAAACGTGTGGGCAGAAACCTAATGATTCAACATTTTTGGTCATTTGTAACTCATTTTCAGATGAACTGGTAGAGCATAGAGACCACATAAAAATATTTCAAATAAATCTTTTCCATTTATCAGTTATGCAAACCTCCTGAGTCAAGGTTGAGCACTACAGAGTAGCAGCTGAGAGTATTAGCATGCCCTGCTGGTTTTACTCCTTTCCCTTACGCCTCTTCCATTAAAACAGCATGCTTCTTAGCTGATTCAGTGAGAGTTTATTGGTACTATCAAAATGACCCAGCACTGGTCTCCTCACTTTTCATCTTGCCTGTAATTACTGCGGGTGGGTACAAAACAACAGCAAATTGCTCAAAAAGCGTAATCTAGCACCTTGGGAGGAGAGAGCTTTCTAAAGTCTCTTAAAGGTCACACCACCATGGAAATGACCACTCTGAAAAATACAGAATTTTTTAGTGCTCTATTATTATAGTTTTTCGTTTTTTTGTCACTGTGTCTTCTCTGTACAGAGCTCTGCATGTATGAATGACAAGACAAAGAATATAACATGAATTTTGTGGACAAGTATTTTTACAGGATAAATAAAAGTGCTTTGCAAGACAGACATAATTTCCTATTGTTGGATTATTATATACAGTAGTTTTACAACAATTATTATACTGTATAAAAAAATGTGATTTGCTGTTGCTATACTGTTTGTAGAAAATGAAATCTCAGTAAACACACACAGACACACAAAACACAATTTAGACATTCCATTTACGTCTTACAGTAAGTCAGATTTATGTCATACATAGATAGATAGAGAAAAAAGAGAGAGAAAGCTTACAACAGACGCATTAAGGCTGAAAGCATTTCAATCAACGGATTGAATAAAACACCACAGGGTATCTGTACCAAAGACAACAAACAAACAAAATGCCACAGAAAAGCAGCATTAGGGTACATTAAATGTGTGAAAATGATACGAATAGTGATATTTTTTTATTCTCTTAAGAGGCATATACTACATCATAAAATTAACAGTGTGGGGTAGGGGTGTCCCCGACTAAGGATTTACACATTCGAATCAGAATTGTCAAATTTTTCTGTAGTCGACTGATAGTCGAATCATCTATGTGTGTGTGTGAATGGGTTGGGAGGGGCACGACACTAGTCAGCAGGTTTTTGTTGCTAACACAAAATTTTCCAGTCGCCAGGAGTCAGTAATAAAGTGGGCTGTAACGGTAAGATATGCCTCCATTTGCAGCGAGGTCCAAATATCTGTGGTGAGGCTGACTGCTTTGCAATTGTTTATTAACATGTAAACCTCTGCACGTATGGACCATAGACTGTGGACGCGTATTTCGCATCCACCGCATGCATAACCGTATCTCTTTTGGGAACTGTGTATCCTGGCTCAAGTGTGCGCATTAATTCTTTAAAACCTTCACCGTCCACAACATTCACTGGCCTCATGTCGAGCGCAATAAACTTTTGTCCGTGATTTCTCTTTTCCTTTTCTCGGACAATGGCGGTCTCAAATCTAGCTTTCTTTGAGTTAGTTTTGGCGCAGCTCCGTTACTACTACTAGATGAACTGCCGTCGTCAGTCTGATACTGTGGGTGGATCTAGAAAAAAGACATATATTTTAAGTCCCAACATATGATATTGCTATTCGTAAATTAAAAGCGCCATTATATATGAAAGAGTGAACCGTCTTTATTGGTAATAAACTGACCCGTTTTAAGTGGAAAGCCATGTTTGTTGTTGACGAGTGGTAGGACATGAGCTGTTGGCACAACTTGCATTTTACTTTTTTTGGATCATCTTTTACCATTTCAAAGTGCATCCACACTTTGTCACGGATCAGGGAAAGTGAAACTTAAATCTGTCACAGGGGTGGTTGGACACACACACGTAAAAAATATTTATTGAACGCATCTTTCTTTTCACGTTTTTTTTTTTTACAGCATTATCATAATTAAAGGCTGTATATAACATAATATAACCGTACAAAACCAGTAGTTCTGTGTGAAATTAGACATTGAGCACCCCCATATTGCCAAAATGGTATGATCCTCGTTTCATAATAACACCCGCGAAGATTCGACTGTGAGATTGGTGGTCGAATCAGGCTCCGCATATCGATGCATCGAATCTTCGACTATTCGGTGTCACCCCTAGTGTGGGGCTGTTTCACTGTAACTTGCCTTTTTCAAATCAACATAAGCAGCGAATTTAGAAATCAGAGAAAAGAAATGTTAAATGATCTTGATACTGTTCTATTGTTTCCTGTTTGCGCTTCCAGTCACTTAGTAGACACATTTGAATTACACTGAAGTTTAACAGCAAATACTTTCACTGCCATGTAAACTTAATGCTGCTCAGCTTCAAACAACTGCACAGTTTCCATCATAAAATGATATCCTCATTATGTTTTTGCTTGTTACTGCTGCTGCATACTCTGTACATTTCTTGTATACTTGGGATGAATGCCACACTAGAAAGTGTAACCTAAAATGTTACCAGAATGCATTAATCCTGTAAATGCCCATTTCCTGGTGAGTTGTGAAAATAGAATACTTTATAATCAACATTTAAATTAGCTGTTAAGGAAGGATCATACTTTCCATGGTGTAGAATAATCAAGAGGCATTCCATATGCTGGAGAATCTAGTGGCATGTCAGACATTCTGCAGCATTTTTACGACAACTTTAAGTCTTAATCCTCAGCTTGTTTGACTCAGCATTTTCAAACACTGAATACTAACAATGGGCAAAACTCCAGTAATGTAACTTGGCATCAGCTGTATGGAAAGACTGTTTACACTTACCCATTATTTGTAATTATGTGTCAACACTTCAGGCCGATACAGTAAGGGCGACAGCATTTCTGCATTTTAAATTTGTAAAATAAAATTATCCAGAGTTAAATTTCATGCCTGTAATTTCTGAGGAAAATGTGCCATATTCATTTATTAATTCACATTTTCCACTAATGTACACATCTGTTTGACCACATCTGTTTGACCACATCTGTTTCCATGTATGCATATTTCAAGGTCATCAGTTTACTTCATCATTAGAAATGGTGTGGTTATTAATGCCTTGTTTTTGGCGTGACACTTAGGGCCCTATTTTAACGATGAAAGCGCACGGCGTGAAGCGCATGGCGTTTGCAGGTGGCAGGTGCGTTTAGGGCATGTCCAAATCCACTTTTGCTAGTTTGACAGCGGGAAAAAGGGTCCGTGCGCCGGGCGCATGGTTTAATAGGGTTGTACTTAGTATCTTCAGTGTCTTTGGGAGTAACATGCACTAAACCAATCAGAGTGTCATCTCCCATTCCCTTTAAAAGCCAGGTGCGTTTGTACCTTGGCGCATTGCTATTATGATGACGGATTTGCACCGTAATATTTGTATTTGTAATCTTTTGCATGTCTGTGTGCTGCTGCGCTTACCTGTGTGTGTAACAAGCATAGTGTGCGTGCACTGTGCATTAGCCTAGGCGCATTTTACGAATGCGCTGTTAAAATAACAATGAAATGGTGCGCTATTGACTTTAGACCAGGTTTTTGTTAGTCAATGGCGCGATCACTTCCCCTTGCCTCAAGAAAGCAATACGCCAACAAATTCACCTGAACACACCTCCCTGTAAGACCAGCACGCCCATGGGCGCACAGATGGGCGCAGATGCATTTGTTATTTAAATGACGTGGGTGCTGGGCAGTCTTAAAAAAGCAAAGACACTTGCGTCGGGCTTTGCGCCACATTGTGCCGGGTGCAAGATAAGGCCCTTTGTGAGCCTGGTTGCTGATTTTGCTCAGGCACAAAATACTCTCTGTGTGGCTATGCACAGCACCATTACAGTAGTTGGCTGTTACAGTTTTTCTATTTAATTGTAATGTTGCAAACTGCCTTTAAAGCAGCCATATTATGCTCATTTTCAGGTTCATAATGTATGTATGTATTTTAAGGTTGTACCAGAATAGGTTTACATGGTTTAATTTTCAAAAAACACCATATTTTTGTTGTACTGCACCGCTCTCTCTCACTGCTGCAGATCCTCTTTTCAGCTGGTCTCTGTTTTAGCTACAGAGTGAGACCTCTTTTCTTCTTCTGTACTATCTTTGATTGCACTTGCACATGCCCAGTAGCTCAGATGTAGATCATGTCAGCTAGCTAGCTCCATAGACAGTAAAAGAAAGGCTGTTTCTACAACTTCGGTCAGTTACAAGGCAGGATTAGACTTTAGACTTCTAAATGAGGGCGCACATGTAAGTAGTTCTTTTGTAGATTATGGTGAACTTGTGTGTGTTGTAGCAGTGCTTTGCTATTGAGAATGAGGTAGCATGCTACGAGCTAATGGTTGCGGTTAGCCTGCTCGTTTCGTGCCGATTTTGAACAGCTCACCCAGAGACTGAAGGCAGGACACATTCAGAAACCGTATCTCACTCTAAACAGCATGGGTGGATTTTTTTCAAAGTTTGTATGTGTGTGGAAGCACCAGAGACACAAAAGAACACCCCAAATCCCAGAAAAAGTGTTTTTTTCATAATATGGGCACTTTAAATTCACTTTTTGTGTTAGCAGAGACAAAGTGTGACTCTATGGCTCGCCAGTCTGCTGCATCATGATGCTACAATGAATCAATGTAGACCTTAAAGGCCTTTCGGTGCTTGTCAGCATTAAATCTTGACAGAGGACTACATGTGTTAAAACATTCATCTTCATGCATCATGGCAAAAATTAGGGATGCAACGAATCTAGGATTCGGGTTCAAATTTGGTCGAATATTGGGCTTTTTGACGGGGTTCGGTTTTTGCCGAACCTAATGTAGGTGGACCAGTACATCAGTAGGCTGTGAGAAAGTGAAAATGGAACTCGCAAGCAGAAAAAACACCGCCCGTCAGCACCCAGAAAAGAAAGCGACCCAAGCCGAGCCCAAACAACACACAACATCGCTGCTGCCAAAACACCTGCGCATGAAACATCCGAAAGAATACGAGCCGCACATGAAGGAATCCACAGACAGCAGCCAAAACGCAGCAACCCCAAGTACGGCAAAGGAAGGACAGTCACAGCTAAAAACTTGTGTTAACCAGACAGTCTCTCCCGGGCTGTCAGCTGTTCTCTCGGAGTCTCCCTACAGTGGGAGCGGAGCGACTGCTGCTCGTTAGCTAATGTTAGCTTTCTAATTTTACCCACCAAACATGCCTTCATCATACACTGGTTAGCGAACATTTCTGGCAATAGTGATGTGCTTTCCTACGATGTGAAAAGAACGTGTGAATTCAACATTAAGTTGTTACATTTGTAAGGTATTTTATTGTGTAACCTCTCAGTTGAAGGTTAAGAGGAAGTTACAGTAAACATAGAGCTTTTATTATGACGGGAAAAACGGAAGTGAATAAAGCTGTCTTCCTAACATCTCCCCTCTTAAACAGCACAAACTGCTTTCAATTTATCCAGAGACTCTGACCGACTTGTCATCCATCATATTGCCTGCATTTATTTCATTTTTTACTTCTACTAACACTTGATCAATACTAGAAGCTCCTCATCATCAGGCACTTATGCAACTGCCCAGATAATAAGACCATCACTGTTTCCTTCCAGTAGCTTAAGATGTGTTCTAGTTTGTGTTATAATAACTAAAGTAAGCTACAAAGTAAAAACAGACAAAACTATTCCTTTTGTATCTCTTTTGTATCCCATACCCCTGAAAAGTGTTATTTTTTATTGTTACAAAAATAAACAATCTTTCAAAATACTTTAAGGAAAGCACTTTTGGAATTAAAAGTTAACCTTTTAGCTTGACCACATTACTTTTGTTTCACAATAATAAATGTCTTCTTCCTGCACAGTTACAATTTGCCATGCACTGTGATAGATACATGGATAAGTAATTTATTTGTAATTTAAATTACAAAAGATACATTTGAAATGAGATGTTTCCTCAAAAAGGTAAAGAAAATAAAATATTAAATATTATATATATATTAATTCATAGTGCGTGGGTGCATTAATAAAACACAGTAAAGCCAAAAAATATGAATATATATAATTGAGATTTGTGGACCTAAAACACCATAATAGCCATACCTGGTGGTATTTTAGACATGCATGATTGAAACTAACTAGCTTGAGATAACGGTAGAAAATATGGCCAGGATTTAGAGGGGCTTGGCATACATGTGGGAACAAAGTAAGTGGAGTGAAAGATATCTGCCTGTGAAATAAAAAGAGACTTATTTTTATTTGAAAGTAAATGTCTGTCTTTTCATGCACCAAAGACCAGCTGGTGTTTGAGTGTATGGTTGAACTATAAAAGCAAAGACTTAGGGGGTATAGAAGGAGATGAAGGGATAAAACTGCAGTGTAGAAAGATTTTAAAGTTGTTCATGGATCTGTTTTTTTGAGAAGGCTGAACGGGTGTATAAGCTACTTGCTGGACACACTTGATCTCCCCTCCTGTGTTTTCTAACATCATTATTGCATTACAGATGACTGGCTGCATGTAACTTGAGCCCAACCATTTGGAAAACATCCCCTCTTGGTCTGAAGACTAAAAACCTCCTGAGGAAGTAATGCTTTGAATTAGATTTGCTCTCCATCCGGCCGCAGCATCTTTTAACTCAACACCACCAAGGCCTATGTTTGTCATCTCCTCCTCTCCACCAGTTTGTTAACATCCGAACAGCTGATCACAGAAAAACCAGAGGTGCAGTGAGGGGAGATTGTATCATTCCATTTAGGAAAAGTGTTTTTGGCCATACTTCTTTTTCTGTTCGAGCTGCTACTGAGTGGAATCTCACCCCCATAACCATCAGAAATATAAATACTTACAGTACATTCAAGATCCAGTTAAAGAAATGGCTCATTGATAATCAGAACTGTCAACATTACCATTAATTTCTTGACCTGCTCTCACTGCCCCCTGCTGGCTTCTTGCCTTGTGTTTGTGCATGTGTTAAAGTGCCCATATTATGAAAAAAAACACTTTTTCTGGGATTTGGGGTGTTCTTTTGTGTCTCTGGTGCTTCCACACACATACAAACTTTGAAAAAAATCCATCCACGCTGTTTAGAGTGAGATACAGTTTCTGAATGTGTCCTGCCTTCAGTCTCTGGGTGAGCTGTTCAAAATCGGTCACAAGCCGAAACGAGCTGGCTAACCACAACCATTAGCTCGTAACGTTAACGTTAGCATGCTAACGCTAATGCTAACGCTAGCATGCTACCTCGTTCTCAATAGCAAAGCACTGCTACAACACACACAAGTTCACCATAATCTACAAAATAACTACTTATGCGCGCCCTCATTTAGAAGTCTCCCAGCTAATCCTGCCTTGTAACTGGCCGAAGTTGTAGAAACAGCCTTTCTTTTACTGTCTATGGAGCTAGCTAGCTGACATTAGGGCTGGGCGTATCGATCTAAATATCAATAGTATCGATACCAAGATGAGTATTGGTATCGGATCGATACTTTTGTTGCAGTTTCTCTCCCGAGTTCATGCAAGCACAGCGTCTCTCCAAGTCTGTGCGCAGTGTGCAAACAGCGCATCTCTCTCTCTCTCTCTCTCTCTCTCTCTCTCTCTATTTTTTTTTTTTATTTATTTTATTTTTGGTTGTGTTGTTGACTTTGTTATATTTATATTTTGTTATATTATTTTATTATTTTTATACTGTTACATTGTTTTATATTGTTCTAGTTAGTAAATGAAAACATTTAGATTTGCCTAAAATCTTTGTCCTGTGTTTTATCATAATCATCATCAACTAACTGAAGGCAAAATCACAATTATTCAATGATCGTGACGTTACAAGTAAAAAGTATCGGCGATACTAGCCCTGTATTTACTTGGTATCGGATTGATACCAAAATTCCCAGTATCGCCCACCCCTAGCTGACATGACCTACATCTGAGCTACTGAGCATGTGCGAGTGCAATCAAAGATAGTACAGAAGAAGAAGAAGAAAAGAGGTCTCACTCTGTAGCTAAAACAGACCAGCTGAAAAGAGGATCTGCAGCAGTGAGAGAGAGCGGTGCAGTACAACAAAAATATGGTGTTTTTTGAAAATTAAACCATGTACACCTATTTTGGTACAACCTTAAAATACAATTATGAACCTGAAAATGAGCATAATATGGGTGCTTTAATGTCTTTGTCCGATGTTTGTCTGATTGTTGTCTGCTGTGCTCCTATTGTGCATTTTAGCTTAATAGCACTTTTTACCAAATGTATTTTAATGTTATATTGTAATGTAAAAGTGTAATTTTATCTTCTGTTAGGGTGACTTTTTTACCATCTGTCTAGGGACTGCAGATGAAAAATAGCCTTCTGGTTAATTCTGGCATATTGACAGAAATGTTTATTAATATGCACTGTCCCTGTAATAAAATAAATAAAAAATAAAATAAAAAAAAACTGCATTCAATGTTATTCAGTGTTCTCTGAACACTTTAACATCATCCTCTATGGCTATAATTGCTTTAGAAAGGACGCACTTAGCTGAGGCAATCTGACAGTACATGCATGATGTCAGGAGAAGTGTCAAACTGCCAATGGATTTAATTGGTTTTAAGTGAAACTTAACCTTTGCGTTCTGTAGGGAAAAGTTTCCTCTAGGATAGATAAAATCTCTCAACTCTAAGGACACATTTCTGAGTTTCTTAATGAATTACATAGAGGAGTGTGCTGTTTTGATTCCATTTAGATTTTTTACTTTGTACCAAGTGAGCATTGATTGATATAGACTTCTATTAAACAAGCAATTTTGTTTCTCTGAGTGCAGCGTCTCCTTACATCACACAACAAGACAACGAGTCTACAGCGATGCTAGTGGACCTGTAAGATTGTACGTATTGGCACACAATGACTATGTTTACATGCTGATGTTTAGCAGGTATAATGTTAGCATGTTCACCATCTTAGTTTAGCTTTTATTAGCATGCTAATTAGCACAAAACGGCGGAGGCTAATGGGAATGTTATTCCTTTTGCAGGGATATGGTCATAAACTCAAGTATTGGACAAAATAATTTTTTGACCTGACAAGTGTATGATAAATGATGAATCCATTAAAGGTTAAGAGACATAGTTGGACGGTGTGTATGTACTTTGTTATGTTGATAAATATGATTTAAAGGATTTGTTCAAAGGATTTGTTTTTTCACAATTCAATCTCATGTCTTGATATGTTCAAGTTTCCATTTCAGTCACAAGTGGTTGAAAAAAAAGGAAATGAGGACAGTAAAAATGGTGACTGTAATGTGAGAGTTCTGTTACACATATCAACATTTCAAAAGGCCAAGTAGTGAAATGGAGTATCTACAATAATTTTCCACAGCAACCATACATTTGTAATATGTCAATATTTGACTAGAACTGATGCATTCATTGTAAGTGAGAAAATCTGTTCTAATGACTGCAGCCTAGAATGGCATCAGCTCCCACTATGGCATCACATTGGTAAGGGTAAAAACCTTTAATAGTCTTTTTATTAAACGTCAACTGAGCTCAATGGAAGACTGATGTTATTTGGTGTTTTACCCGAGAGGGAATTGAGTTTTTGAAATGTCCTGTGCTAATAAATATTCAGCTGGTGACATTTCAGAGCTGATGCCAGGCATTCAAAAATCCATCATACTATGTGGATGACTCCATAACAATCTAGCCAAAGGAATTATTATTAGAATTCAACATCAGCAGGTGCACATTACAAAAGGGAAAATAACATCAATCTAAGCGTATGAAAGGTTGTAACTTTCTCTCTGAAGCGAGCTATTCTTTAGAAGCTAAGTCAAGAAGTGAAGAATGAAACTAAGCACACTATAATGTTCCCTTCTGTTGTGTGCCATCGCATGACTACATCAAGGATGATTTTTTTCACTCAGATACGCAGCTTAAATCTTTACGTGGCTTTTATCTGCATACATTCTACGCTGCTTTGCTGTCATTGCTGCTCTAGCAGAATTGTTAGACATCCCTGTTATCACTATTAATGTCAATGGGCAACAGTCATCATACTGAATAGGTCTCTAATCATGACTAGAAACACACATGTTCTAATTCTCACCTATCATAGGCAAGGTGAGTGTGCTGAGAGATGCAAATTGCATTCAAACACACCCGCTATCTGAATGAACACTTTGGACAAATGTCGGTGTCATCAAGCAGTACAGCCTTTTCAGTTGAGGTACTTTGTACCAGCAATAGGGCAGATGATGGATGTAAAGATTTCTATTGGAATAAAATATTTAAATTACTTCAGCAATCACTGGGAGTATTGCTTTTTTACAACCTCTTTGATCCATCAGACAGAAAGCTAAAAACGTTAATTTTATAAATGTTGGCAATGGGCTGGCTGTGCACAAGTGCACGTGTTTGTGCGTATGCGCATGTCATTTTCATTTTCCGAGCAGTACTTAAAGCTCTGATGATATTGTAAAGCAAATCAGGTGGGTGGGCTTCTCCATGTGTTGGTTCCAGATATGGTTATTCACTGCACTCTGGCGTGCCCTTCTCTTTGAGATGGGGGGATGAGATGGGGAAACTTGGAGCCTTACGAAATGCCCAGTCTATGTATCATCACCCTGACAAACTACTGACTCACTGGACACACATTCCAGTGGGTGAGTAGATGTGGCCTGATATGGTTTTACAGCACACAACCTCTGCACTGCCTTCAACCTACACGCTCTCGTTGCTTCAGTAGCTTCAGTAAAACATGGGTGGTAAGGATTTTTCACTCAATGAAGACATGTCTTTTGGTTTAACATTTTAGATATTATCAACATTAAAATGCTACAGAATGCAAATTAATATTCAGATCTATCCAGGCTTGCAGACACACAAGCTGTATTGAGGATCTTCTCTGTACTGCTGTCTCTTTTATGATGAATGAAAACAGGTGAATTGATCAAATCATTCAAATTGGCTTTATTGGCATGACTGTATATTTACTTTATTTTCTGAATAATAGTGCTAATAAAGATTTGTCACTGCTGTTTTTGTATTGTCATTCACTTATTGATATACATCGAGTCCTATACAGCCTTAGAAATTGGGTGATTACATACAATATACTCTTAGTCTATGTAAATTATGATTAACAGAAGACATTTTGGCACAATCAGACATTTCAAGACAAACCTATTCTGCCTGATTTATCATGAGTTTGCAAATCTTTCACTTCTCTCACTTCCTATCCTATTCTCTTTCATCTCCTGGGATGGCTACTGAATATAAGGAAACATTATTCATTCTCAGACAATAAGCGAAAACCTGTCTCCATGGTTACCAGGTGTGCTACGGATAATGTCAATAGCTGGCTGGTGTCTAATCTCTTAACTTTCCTAATTGTGTGATCCCTCCCTTTTTGTCAGTCTCACTGCAGTAGATTATGGCAGCCATTGTGGTATCGATCAGGTTTGACCTGTCTATAGTGTAACCATATCGGACGTATGATGACTTATTACTTTGTGGAGAGCCTGTCCATTAAAAGGATTAGGGATGGTAAATTAATTTTGTTCACAATTTACAATGCCCCTTGCCTCTCCATATCTACTGCAATATCCATTAAAACAAACACACACACACACACACACACACACACACACACACACCTTAACACGTGGTGTCTCTTAAGTGGTCTTCCCACAGGGCATGCGACATATAGAAGCACATTATATCTGAGAGCTCATTATGTGTGCACCATCAGAGCTTTTGGTGTATGGGAAAAGGGACAAACACTGAACTCAGCCACCGTGACGATGTGAACAAAACATGATTGACAAAAGCAAGGAGGCCTTAGGGCATTGGGAATCTCTTAAGCTTTTGTAAGTCATCACAGAAAATGCAAGTGTTTAGACATAAATACGTTAAAAATACGTTAGGCTGGAGGAGAGGCATTGCACAAACATGTACAATGTAGGATTAAAATATAAAAGTATAGCCTTAGCAATTAACAGACAATCAATTGAAACATTAGCATAACTGAAACTAACTGAAAATAACTGACAAATTTATGATCAACAAGTAGACAGACAGGTAGCTTGACAGGCCGTAGTATAAGACAGCAGCCACTTAGCTGGACAATTGGACTTGCAAATAATGTGACTGAATAGCTATAACAGAAGCACACGGATGGCTCTTTTATCTCTACAAATGTTGTGACACATCGTTCCAGACATGAGAAGAAAATTTGATCATGGCAATTTAATAAAACACCTCTTCTGTTTACTCCATTACAAAGTTAAAAACCTAATCCAATATTGATTTACTGTAACAAGTTTAGCACACCCTTCCTGCATATTACTACTAAAGCAAAACAGGAAGATTTTGTCATCATTAAGAAGCTTGTAGCTTTTATACTTTGTTACACCCAGCCAGGAGGACCAGAGGGCCAAGGTTTGGAGAATCAATGTAATAATAAAGACTGCAGCTATTGTGTAAAAGTTATGGAGGAAAATGCCCTTTTTGTTTTAGAGATTTTATCAATTGGCCCCAAATGAAATGTGTTAGTTGTCATTTGAATTTAAGTAGCTTGTTGCTAATTAAGAACATGTTATAATCCATACCTCACAGATACAAATTGGTTAAAAAAAAGTTGGTCATGGTAGAGGTGGGATTAGGAGGAATACATTTTCAGTTGTCTGAGGGGTTTGCATCATCAACCAGCAAATTGTACTAAGGTGCATTTACAGGGAAAGATCCTGCCACTAAAGCTTGTCCCAAGAGGAAACCGATATCCTTGTGCTGGATGAGCAGAAACACCACAAGCTAATATATGGCATCTAAAATGAAATTGGTTTATTGGGAGAGGTTAACACATGTGCTTACTGAATTACTCTGCTCCTAGGAGAACAGTTGGCCAGAGTAAGAAATTGTTTATAATAGAGCCAAACAAATGCTGTGGTGGACCACAGTGACAACTTTGCTACAGCATGTTTGCCATAAGTCTAACAACTACAGGCGCTGGCACCTTCACTATTGTCACTTCATGCAATATATGCAACATGCATACAGTAACGATAGTTCTACAGTTGACTTTCATTCACACATCCACATCTAGTCAGAATACGATTATTTTTATTTCTTGCTTGAAGCTATGTTGATATCCAATTTAAACTGTCAAGAACAGCATCTGGTTAGACATACATTATATGCCAAAGCCATGAGGCACAGACCTTACTGGTGTTTGTGGCACAAGTCTTGATGAGCAACTGGGCGTCGCGAACACAAATCATAGACTGTCAGACTGACAAACGCGCATGCATCCAACCAAATGCCACATTGGCAGTGCAGAATGCTGCCATCTACCATAAGCTGCAAAACTAATGCCTGATAGTCTCTGAAAGATCATGTTGTCCTCCCCAAAGCCGTTTGAAATCCCACTACCCCTCTGTGTGTCTGTCTGTACCATCCTTCTGTGTGTATGCCTCCACAAGTGTGTGAGCCAGTGTGTGTGAGACAGGCACATCCTGAGTTAGACCATCACTTCAGTATAGCACCAGGGGTCCGTTTCAGAAAGCAGGTTTAGTGAAAACTCTGAATTTGTTAACCGTGAGATGAGGGAAGAGAGAAGGGTAACTCCATCCCGTTTCAGAAAGAGAGGTAACTTGACCTCAGAGTCAGTTACTATGGTAACTGAGCCTGTGAACCTAACCTGATCGGGAACAGGTTTTCTTCAAGAAACCTCGAGTTTCTCTCAGTCTCCTCCCTCTGACACAGTGCTCTTTCATTTCCTCATTCATTCAGTCAGTCTGTTTCAGGCACATTTTAGTGCAGTGTTGTCATCTGTATGAATAAAAAGCAGTGTTGGTTTATTAGCTGTGTTAAGACTATAAAACTTTTTTTCTCAAAACATGGCATTTCCTTGTGTCGACGATCCCGGTGATGAAGAAGCTGTATTACTTCGCAGGGTGTTAAACATACGTCGGGAGATGATATTGAGGCCCCGACTATAGATGCATTTTCATTTCCAGATACTATCCTACCTATTTGAACAGTATCGTTTTTCTTACCAGTCTGTTTTATCCATCCTCATATCACTAACGTCACCCATCTTGGGCATGCTCTACATCCAAGCAGATTATTTGCGTCACATTACGTTTTTTTTTGCAAACAGCAGTTTTCTTTACAACATTGTTGATGCAGAGCATATAAGTAAAGCCACTGTATAGCAAAACGCCATCAGAAGAATGTGACTCGCTCTGAAACGTTTTTTTAATTCTTTCTCAAATCAGCTGTTCTGGAACAGAAAACTCAGTTTCCCACCTCAGGGTAAATCAACTCAAAGTTCAGGGTTAGACTCAGTTTGTTAAATCTCCTTCCTGAAACGGGCTTCTGCAGTTTCCCAGGCCAGTCATCCATTAAGCCTCTGATTGCTGAAGGAGGTCCTGGATACACTCTGTGCTGACACCCTGGTGCCAAAAACACAAGGCTGATGTCCACCAGCTTCAGAAGTGCATTTCATTCTCTTGCCATCTCTTTCTACTATGGTAAGGTTTTAGCATAAGTATCTTATCATTCTTTTCCTGCATTAGATCATGCCTTGGTATTCACAAAACATGTGCTAAGCACGAAAACTGATTTATGTTAAAATTCAATTGGTAATCATGTTGACAAGCTGAACTAGAAACATAGCTCTTAATGTTTAATTAAGAAGGAACTGTGGTTTAGAGGATCAGTATTGGGAAGTTATTTGTTTGAACAAACTACATTTCAACGTTAACCCTTCTTTAGTAAGATTTTATGTGGTTTATGAATAAAATAAACAAGACCTGTTATTTATCTAACTGTTATCTGTGGAAATGCACTTAAAATAGAGGAAGTAGCTGCAGTTACACAACTTAACAGTATAATTTTTTATATTTCTTACTGTCCTCTGTTTTTATTCTTATGTTAAGTGAGTGTTGTACTTTGAAAGCAAAGATTAAACAGAGCCAAATTCCATGTTTGTTTGTGCAAACCTGGCCAATAAATTCTGATTCTGATACATATTTCCAGTGTCTCATCAAAAAATAAACATATCTCATCCCGTTGAGGTTGCATGGAACTACACTGAAAAAATGAATCTACCATATTATGTTATGTTAAATGGTTTACAAGACAGCTGAAAGCTTGCACACCAATTACATCAGTGCTTTGCTCCTGCCACACCACTGTTAGGACAGTAAGACTGACCTTTATCTGTTTCTGATGTACAAAGAAAAACGTATCTCCATGCAACATCCTCCTCTTCCACTGAATAGCATCTATATCTTTGGAGAATTTGAGGAAAAGGAAACCATAGGTAAAGCCACCTTAAAGCTATTAAATCCTTTTTCTTTACTCAGCTGATAAATTTGTTTCTGATTTGTTTTTTACTCATTCCTTGGTAACCACTCAGGCATTGTACACCTTATTGTATATTATTCTGAAGTGTTACCTTGCCCAGTGCTATTTCAAAGTGTTTCTTTTCAACATTTCTGATATTGCATGCACTCAATGAGATATCTCTGGATACCAGCGTCAGCTATAAATGTAAACTGGTTTTAATTTGTCTAACAGTGACGTACAGCCTGGAACTGTTAATAGCTTGATGCACTTTAGGTGCTTTGTGTCATTTTTAGTAATAATTTGCCCCACAATGTTTTGATATACACTTACGCTTGCTTGACCCTGCCTTTTTCAATGCTGAATTACCAATAAAGCAAATAACCTGTTGGAAGACAAGGCATAAAGATGAGTATCCCCCCCCATCCCCTGGGCCGGCTCTATGTACAGCATTAAACTATCTCTGACAGGGCTCCAACCACACCTGAAAATCTGAAGCTCTGTCACATGTTAACTGTCAAGTATCGTCCGATGATAGGCTCTGACAAGTCTCCCCCCCCCCCATAACAATTTGGTGCATAGTGTCTACAACTTTATGTGTCAAATACGATGAATGTGCAGTAAATTACCTTGGTTGCATTGGTGCAGAAACATATTACTAAACCACATGGCATCACAGCACATATTGAAAGAGAGGGCCACGGGAAATAATATATAGCAATGGAAATATGTAATAGACAGTAGGCTGCATCAGCATTTCATTTTTTAGGGCATTCAAGCACCCTGGCCATGTAATAAGAACGACATCCATGAAATTAATTATAAGCATGACAGCAACATGGAAATAATTTCTCAAGCTAATGAGTGGTAAAAAACCATGTGCCCATACGGTTGTTTGTGTGTGTGTGTGTGTGTGTGTGTGTGTGTGTGTGTGTGTGTGTGAGTGAGTGAGTGAGTGAGTGAGTGAGTGAGAGAGAGAGAGAGAGAGAGAGAGAGAGAGAGAGATTTGGAGTGTGTGAGGACATTGACCATCTGCAATGACTGGCTGTTTATATGGCAGAGGATGGGAGGTGTTAGTGCCAGAGACCGATTAGAGCTAAACACAGCTACCATAAAATGGAGTCACCAGTCCATCACCATAAAAACTGGTAGTCAATGTAGATAAATGTAATTACAGTTGAGAATAAACAATTATTAGAATAATAATCCATACTGATGTTTACAGTTTTTTGTCTGCTTGTTTGTTCGTTTATCTTTTATGTTTTGTTTTTTGGCTGAGTGCCAGCCTTTTGTAGCTTGTAGATATATATTTCCAGTAATGCTCCATCAGTCAAGCTTTATTGAAATCATAGTGTGAATGATTAAAAAAAGAGGGAGATAGTAAAGGGAAGGTAAGCTCATAATCTATTTTCACTTTAAACTGCCATTGACATCCTGCAGAGGAGACTGCCCTTGTCTTTTAGTTCTAAAGTCAGTTGTATTATTAAAAGTTATTTTATAGAGCATATTTGGCATGTTTTGTTACTTTTATGACTATGACTAAACCATACAGAACTCAGTTTTCACTGATCAGATGGAGCTGTCTCAAACACAAAACTTATGCTTTAATTTGTTTGGCTCTATTATAAACAATTTCTTAGTCCGGCCAACTGTTCTCCTAGGAGCAGAATACGCTCCTTGCAGCATAACAAATGATATGCACTTAGCAGGTTAGTATTGATTTCACAAAGGCTATTCACTCTCAAATTAATCTGATGAGTCAGGTAAGGACAAAAACACTGGTGCTTCTTCATTTAACATAAAATGAATGATCGTATGCGTAGGCGGAATTCTGCAACCCTTAGGCTTATGGACGTCTTTCAAAAATCCAGTGAAAAAACTGAAAACGTTTTTTCAGCTTTGGCAGCAAAATACCTATTTACCTTGTAACATGTGCCAATCGTGCTGTCCCCACTGGTTGTGGTACACCGTTTTCTTGCAGAAACAGATTTGCCTCATCTAAATATAGTTTTTTAATGTCTGGAAGTGTGTAAGTGATGCTAGAAAAAAGGGGAATGAGCAGTAATCATAGGCGCTCTAATTAGTGCTTTAGGCCTCATCATCTGTGTAGGCAGCTGAGGCACAAATAGATGCACTGTTCACACTTACACACACACACACACACACACACACACACACACACACACACACACACACACACACACACACACACACACACACACACACACACACACACACACACACACACACACACACACACACACACACACACACACACACTTTTGGGGGTTCAGCAGGTGCACAAAAGTCTAATACTGGAGGAGTTTATGGTTTAAAAGGTTGGTAATGATAATGATCAATTTGTGAGTTGCCACTGTTTCTCTGAGAGCTATCCGCCACATATAATGGTCTTATCTATAATTGTTGGTGCTTTTGGTTAGCCTTTGGAGAATTTGAGGAGAAGGAAACCACAGGTAAAGCCACCTTATTGCTATTAAGCTCGACTGTGATGGAAAGCTGCTTTAACTGTCAGCAGCACATTCGATTCCAATCTTTAAGGAAGGACAAGGGTGACAGAAAGATGGTAAATGACAAATTGGATTCAGAATTGTGAAGATGAACGGAGACAGGAGAGGAGAGGGGTGCTAAATTTGGAAAACCGTTGCAGTGCATCAGTGAGGAAACTTAAAAAGACACTGAAAAAAGGGAGAGAGAAAGATGATGGTGTGGGATAAAGCAAGAACAAAACACACAATGTTTGAGTAACTTGTGTGACATAATTAAGGGCATTTCTGTACAATTTTCATACAATATTATTCTAGTCATACTATATGGTAATGTATGGTACAAAATCATAATAGAATGCAAAACATGTATTTTTTACTTTAACACCTTTTTTCATATTGTATAGAAATAAAGCGGTGAGGCTGAAATGGAGGATGCTGCTAATTATCATCCTGGTGACATGTTGATTCTTCAAACACACACACACACACACACACACACACACACACACACACACACACACACACACACAAAACCCTTCTTGACGCCCGATGCCCGACTGCTGCCTTCTGCTTCTTCTCTTTCCTGTCCTCTCCTAACACTTATCTTCAGTTTCTGCTGCATAAGCTTCACATTGTTCTCCATCAATCTTCTCGTTATTTTGGCTATTTATTCATCTTTTCCGAACCAGTCGGGAGATCTTCCTTGCAACATCGGATCCGTTCGGAATGAAGCATGTAATTAAAATGAAGGCTTGTCTTCTCTAGGCTGTTGCCTTTTATGCCCTTTAATTTGCTTCTATCTTGATATCACATTGACAACCCGCTACATTTTGCTCGCCCGCTACGTGAGCACTGGTCTTGTCGGTAGAATTGGTATGCAGTTGACTGCAAGTTATAAATATGCGCTGTGCGTGAGAGGTAGGGTCATGCTGAGAGATAAGATATACCTTTTTTACAAAGAAGAATTGTCAGCCATCGAGGGGAATACAGCACATTAGCAACGAAAATATGAAATAGATAAAAACATGTTTTTCCCCAGTTGCTTTTCATTTCCTAAACCCACAGTGCATACACCTAACTAAATTATGTCATGCATCATTAGATTTTGGTAACTGTGTGCGTGTCTGTCTGTCTGTCTGTCTGTCTGTGTGTCTGTGTGTGTGCTTTAATGATACACTGTTTACATTTGGCCTCTCACTTGCATCTATGATTCATTTAGTTTGGGCTCAGTGTGCCACCAGGAAAACGACTTTTCTCCTGAAGAGCATTTGGGGAATGCATTAACAACAGGAAGGTTAAATAGACCTATCAATACTATTAATAGCAGCAAGAGACAGTGGGGCAGTGTGGAATATCTGGGAGTTATTCACTGTATACAAACAGCATGCCATGTAACTGTGTCATTGGAAAAGCTGTTTTGGTACTTTGCTTATCATGCTCTCTCCGTGTTAACACAGCCCAGGCAACTTATTCCTCAGATCAAAATTAATTAAACTCAGGATGCTGGGGATTATGTAAAATAAGTAAACATTAGAAGAGTGACACAGGGGGTCTTTGCAATAGTTTTCACAGATGATTATTCATCCACATTTTTGATAATAACTTACGGACCAACCTTTCGGTAAGGTTACCTGTTTAGTATGAATGATTGTTTGAGAAGGTTCTATGCCCATTCAATTATCAATGCTGATATATCAGTGTGATACCTTTTGGTTACCAACAAACGTGTTTTTCTACAAAATAAACCAAAGCAGTAGAGTTGTATGGGGTCAGCCCTATGTTCCCACAGCCCTATGTTCCCACATTTCTAAGATTTTTCTTAAAGGTCCCATGGCATGAAAATTTCACTTCATGAGGTTTTTTAACATTAATATGAGTTCCCCCAGCCTGCCTATGGTCCCCCAGTGGCTAGAAATGGCGATAGGTGTTGTTAGAAAGCCCACATTGTTAATGTATTGTTAAATTGTTTATTGAGCTTAAGTTTCTATATGTCCCACGCTCTTGAACGTACCATAGCCGTTCCGATGCTATTGAATGCACCACACGTGTGTGAAACGCCGTGCTGTTATGCTAGTTCTCTGGTGGATATACTGTGATCTCCTTTGCCTTTTCTCAACATTCACCTCTACCTCCCTGGTTTATTGCTGTGTGTAAATGACATAAAGTGAGATTAACGACATTATACTGTCTGACTGGATGCTAACATTGTGTACTGTTTAGATGTGCATAAGTTAATGCTATCCCTGTTGTTGTTATTAGCGTTGTTAAAGCTAATAAGCTAAGTCACGTTGTCTGTATGCATCGTGTGAGGTGATTTGTGTATGTTATATGATTCTTGTGATATACTTGAGTACCGAATACAGTCCTTTGCTACCTTAGTTACCTTATTATGTTTGTGTATATGCATTTGTGTTTATGTATGGTGTTCGCTGTACTGATTGTTACTTTGTATTATTACAGACCACAGCCAAATAAATCAACCAAAACAGGACATCTGTATCCGTGTTCTTTAGCGGGAACACCAACCCCACACCTTGCCACTCTAAACCAGTTAAATTCCTGGAGACAACCCAATCTCTCCTTTTTAGATGTAAACCGAGCCCTGGGTATCCTGCTCTGCCTTTGAGAAAATGAAAGCTCAGATGGGCCGATCTGGAATCTGCCCCTTATGACCTCATAAGGGGCAGATTCCAGATCGGCCCAAGGTTACCTCCCCTTTCTCTGCTTTGCCTGCCCAGAGAATTTGGCCCGCCCACGAGAAAGAGAGAGACGTCATGGCTTACAAACAAGCAAAGTGGCAGTTGGTCAAGGCCACACCCCCACCCTCCACCTTGCCCCCCGTCTCTCCTCCTCAATAGCATTTAAAGCTACAGACACAGAAATGGCACACCCTAAGGAAAGCTCATTGTGGGACTGGCTCTAGTGGCTGTAATTCTGCACCAAGGCTGAATTTCGGGAAAGCGACTTCAGATACAATATTTGGGGACCACTAAGGCATAAAAGCATCCAAAAAGCAGCATGTCATAGGACCTTTAAAATTAGGCCCTATGTTAGGGTTAGGGTTACATTCCATTTGTAGTCCATTACTGGATAATAGGTTGGGTGTAATTGGCTACCAAATTGGGAGAAAGGGGGATCAAATCTGATACGTGACGTAAATATGTGACTAGTAGAAATATATAACACAGGAACATAAAACCGCTGAATCAAAAGAGGCACACAAAAATCTAAGAACTTGGAACTCAAAAGGATTACTGAGGGGGTGTTGCACAGTATTTGTAGCAACAGAATGTCCTACATATAAATAGAGAATATGTGTAATTGGCTACCAAATTGGTAGAAAGGGGGATCAAATCTGATACCAGGTTTGATTGTAAATCTTAGAAATGTGGGAACTGTGGGAACATAGGGCCTAATTTTCAGTGAAAAAAAAAGAATTCTTAGAAATGTGGGAACATAGGGCTGTGGGAACATACATTAGGGCTGTGGGAACATAGGCATGCTCCCAAGTTGTATGACACCTCTCCTTAACAGGTGTTCTAAGTAGGGCTGAACGATTAATGGCATTTTCGATAATATCGCGATATGTTAAAACGCGATTTCCTAATCGCAAAGGCTGCGATTTGGTCACATGACTCGCGAGAGCAATCAGTCTGCACCCCGTAGAGAAAGCATCAACTAGCATGCTAACGCTACACTGTACCTTGAGCTGATTTCTGCTATTCAAACAACTCTGAGTTGTAGTTTAAAACTTTTACAGCCATTTTAATAAAATGAAGGGTTTTATTCGGGCTTGAGTCTATACATGCAGTTAATGGATACAGGCACACAGAACTCAAGGCTCGGTTGGCAACGATTAGCTCTGATTAGCGGTTAGCTCTGATTAGCGGTTAGCTCCGGTTAGCGGTTAGCTCCGTTATAAAGATATGGAGTGGAGGAGCTGCCACTGAGAGGGGTAACAATCAGACTGATAAATGACGTTTGGGGAGCTTTCACAGCAGCGTGGCCGCGGTGTTTCAACGGTTTTATTAGTACAGTTAATCCCACGGCAAGAACACCAGCAACTAGCTAACGTAACGATAGCCTCTCTGAACAAGTGCACACTGCAGCACGCAACTTCACGAGGGGGAGGGGCTGGAGGCAGCTCCTCTCTGTGCACTGTAAAAAATTACACGTGTGTGTGTGTGTGTGTGTGTAGATATATACTATATTTTTACTTATTTAACTCTCTAGTGTGTAATTGTGTGTTCATACTATACATTATTATATTATTCTTTGTTGAATAATACAGAAGACAAAGAGCTTAAAAAAAATAATCGAATATCGAATCGTAATCGCAATATTTGGGGAAAAAATCGCAATTAGATTATTTTCAAAAATCGTTCAGCCCTAGTTCTAAGCGATGTTAGGTGACTTCTTGTTGACGTTCGAAGAATTGTCAAACAAAACGAGGCTAGCTCGCCCCTCCCTTCTCTTCATCCCATCCCCTCCCCCTCCCTTCCGCGCACTAACCCCCAACCCCCACCCCCAAATCCTTTTTGTCGCTTATTGGCTGGAACACTGTTTGTTATGTTTAGTGGTGCAGGTTGGTGCAGTTTGTTTTTGTTGCCGTTTGTGGAGCCTGGGCTGTCTACATAGACCGCGTTTTTTTTACAGTGTGTTCAGTGGACAGGCAGCTAGCGGATAGTGAGGAGATGTTTGCTGTATGTGACAAAAATTGTTGTAGCCTAAAAAACGCGTCACATCGCTTAGAGCACCTTTAAATAGAATACAGCACATAACTAACAAAACTATCATTCTGTCAAACAATATCCCATCAAAGAATAAATACACACGGCCAAGAAAATGACAAAGAATTTGTTGCCAAACTTGCCAATTTTCGGTATTGACAGTTTTAGATTAGGGTCATTACTTATACAGATTCAGCTAAACACAGAACTTGATTTAGAGACTCAGTGGTGCAACAAGTAAAAGTGACATCTACATGGCCCTTTAGAGGATGAAATGTTTGTTAGTGTTAAGTCAAGCAGATAATACAAATTCATAAAATATTTTTAAAAAATAACACTGGCATTATGACAACTATGAGAAGATAATCTGTATGGTTACATAAGCCTATCGGACAACAGAATAACAATATGTGCTAAGTATTTCAGTTGTACAGTAACTGTAAGCTTTTCATTGATGGAAACTGACATCTGTGAAAAACATGATGTTAACATTTTTATCACTATGAATAATTATTTGTGGAGAGATTTTAAGAGATTTGTCAGTTTAACCACAAAGACCAAGTCAGCACGAGGAACAGAGAGGAGAATGAGGTATAGTGTCAGATTTTTTAATAATATCTACTGTACTAGATTAGTACAGACTGGAGCCATGTCTTCAGTAACAGTAAGCATATTGTAGTGGCATTCGTTATCACATTGTTTGCTGCACATTCATTTTCTTGTAACAGCATAACAGAGTATTATAGACCTTATGTAGGTTTATGTTTAGTCAACACAAAATACGGTATGGGATGTAAATGCTACGGGCCAT
Organism: Sander lucioperca; assembly: GCF_008315115.2. Lineage (NCBI taxonomy): Eukaryota > Metazoa > Chordata > Actinopteri > Perciformes > Percidae > Sander > Sander lucioperca. The sequence goes on along the minus strand of NC_050185.1, from coordinate 16,506,864 downwards.
TAGGCAAGCCAGGGGAAAGAAGCAATTACAGAGACAGCTTTATAGTGTTAAGTTAATTCTAATACTTGATTTTCATCTTATATATACACTATTTTTAGATATTGCCCTCGTGGTGACCCTTTGCTCCAGTGTTGCTGGTACTGTTGATAAGCTAAGCCCGGGCTTTAAATCCAGTCTTAAGTCCCTGCTATTCAAAATATTAAAAATAGCAGGATGCTAAGAGTTTAGGGGCTGCTTATTCAGGCATTAATTATGAACTACCTCTTTGAATGGAAAGGTCTATACTTTAACTGAAGGAATCGAGGAACCAAATGTCTATTATAAACCAATACAAGCCGGCAATATGCATCTTATCAAGTGGGCCGTCGTCGGTGTGGAGCGAGGTTAGGTCAGGAAATGAGTGTGAGAAAAGTTCAGGCTTTTCAGATATCTACATTGTATCTCTCAGGTCAACTACACAGCTTTCAAAACGGTGTATATGAGCCATGCATGCTTGCTGATAATATGTGACTAGTAGAAATATGTAACACAGGAACATAAAACCGCTGAATCAAAAGAGGCACACAAAATCTAAGAACTTGGAACTCAAAAGGATTACTGAGGGGGTGTTGCAGAGTATTTGTAGCAACAGAATGTCCTACATATAAATAGAGAATATGTGTTTGTAAGTCACAGAGTTCTCCAACAATGGCTGTAGACACTGAATGTAATTCACACACTGTGCGCTACTTACCAATGTTGCTTTGTTTTTTTCTTACTGGGACGTCATGACGCCTCTACCCTTTCCCTGTGGGTGAGAGTATTCGATTATCTCAAAATTTCTGTTGATGCAGTGAGAAATAATACAGATGGTTTATCAGTGACAGACCTTTTTGGCCAGTAAAAAGATGGCTGTTGCCTGCACACATGCACGTTTTATGGATGTGCTAATACACCTATACATTATGTGCTCGCCTGTTTGTTAGCACATGTGTGCACATGCTCATATTCGCATTGATTACCGTTATGCTTCTGCAGGTAATTGGCATTTCTCTCTCTCTACCCACAGAACCTGCTTCTGGTATGTTAATAAGCTCTTTCAGCGGAGGCTGCTCAATGCACTGACTGCAGTCGTTAAATTTTGCATTTTAAATGCACTCTCATGCCTCCTCCAAAAGGGATGATGGACAACTGTCCTACTGTTGTCTAGCATTTCTACTTCAAAGCAAATATCTCTTCTTTACCACAATGATGGATTCAGAGAGTCTGAAAAATCTGTTTATGTATGGAATCTCTTCCTGATTATGTGATTCTCTCTATGATCAAGTAGAATCAGATCAGGCAAGAAACTGAAAATTAAAATGTTCTACTGTGTTCTGAATATGCTGAATTAAGTCACTATTTTCATGTCAATTGTAAAACATAAAATAATAAACTTCTCAATGGATATTGTTTGATTTTGATATATTCAATGTCTAGACCTAATACATACCTATAAAAATAATTTACTTGCAAACACGATTCTACAAGATATATATTCCCATTAGCTGACGCCACAGACCTCCACATTTGCTAACATAAAGGTTGTCTTCCTTTGCTCTTTTTTCCAGCACCACATCTTCCTCTGCATTTTCACTTCTTTCTGGGAAAGACCCAGCACTGAAATCCCACAGGTGTGTGAATGAGTGTCTGCACTGTGACTCTTGTGTGAGAGCGAATGGGGCTAGCTCAGTTGTCATCACGTAACCTGTGTGGAACTTCAGTCACAATGGCTTCCTTGATCCTTCTCTGACCGTCCATTGACTCCTGTTCCATGACCTTTGACCTTCTCTCAGTCGATTCTGAGGCGGGTCATGTTCTTCACAGACGGTTGAGGTTTCCTGTTTCTGAGGTTCATTCAGTCTCTTGTCCGGGGGCCTCATCATCCTCTCCTTAAAACAAATAGTTCAACAATAAATAGAATATATCATACATGTGTTTCTTAAATACTCCTTTCAAACACAGTATATAGGAGCCAGAGCAGAAAAGTGGACATCACACACATATTTGCCATTGTAACCTAATTGTTCATACTATAGCTGATGAGACTATTTGATTATATAACTGAACAATACCATAACCACACCAGGAGACTTGCATTCGGATTAGACCGGCACAATCAGACTTGAAGATATCTGTACAGTCTGTGCTACTCCTGGGATACATACACTCTCTTCTGAACTTCCAGTAAGTTCACATGCCCATCCATTACTGTTCAGATGTGTAATAATTCAAAGCCAGAATGTAACTGAACAAGTCTGGTTCATGCTTTCCGTTTGGATTGATGAGAACAGTGAACAGCTTGATCTTGACAGTCAGGATTTTCACACTTGGATGAAAATGGCACTGCTTAGATGGCGAAATGTTGAAATGCTGCCACTGTGGCCCGGAAATCCAGCCACCTCCTGCCAAGGCCGATGAGGTGTTGGTGCATTTTGAGGAAACTGGACAGGAAGCTTGTGAAGTTCAGAAACTGGCGTGTTTATTAGCAAGAAAAAAAAATCCTCAAACAAAGGGCACAATCTGAGCCCACCAGAAACACAGAAACACAAAAACTAACTGCAAACTAACTGCAAACTAACTGCAAACTAACTGCAAACTAACTGCAAACTAACTGCAACCAGACAAAACAGCAACCTCCCAGCAAGCTGCCAAGTCCTTTCTACCTTCCTCTTCTTCTGAAGGCACTTTTAACCTCTCAGCCTTACCTAATTGGAACCTACCACCTGCACAGGTGATTACAGGGTGAGCTAACCTGAGAAAGCAACATTAACACTTTGTTTCTGAAAATACCATTACAATTAGATCAGTTACTGCTGACATTACTATTTATTCATGTGCACCCAGGCACCAAAAATATTATAAAAATATCATTCACTGCAGAACTATCTTACCTATTGTTCTACAACTTAGGAGTGCCCAGGACCTAATCAGGCACACCTGCATGCACTCTCCTTAATTGAGCTGGTGAGCAGCTGGTGAGCAGCTGATCTACCCCCCCTCCCCCCCACATCACAGGCAGAACCATAGCAAAATACTATGAACCCATCAACCCACTAAACAAGCCTATGTCAAATGATAAAGTAGCAAATAAACTAAAACATTACACTGAAATTAAGGATTAAGCAGACACAAAACATTGTTAATTTTGGGAACAGAGGCTAGTGAAAAGGGAGAAAGGCAGCCCTTTTCACAACACACTTAATGTGCTTAGTTCAGCATTAACTAGGCTCAAATACTTGGTTCTTGATTCATGTTCGCCTTATTGCACACACTGTCTGGAAAACCATAAACATGACGTGATGTTTTTCAGCTGCAATTATGTAGCCTAATGTTGCTTTCTTCTGCATTAATTTATGTATGAACCAATCATAGAAGACACTGTTCTAGTGTTTTAACAAATTTTCTGCAAATCATTTATACCTACCAACCCAGTAACCTAAACATGATGGATGTTTCTGTACATTTTTGTCAAAGCAAAAAAAAAAAAAAAGCAAAGACTGATGTAAATGTTGTGGTGCATTCTTGTGCTGTTTGCAGGATCCGACTTTCTGGATCTGGCTGCCAGACAGCGGTGTACAGTATACACAAACTACTGTATATTCTCAGTAAACCAAACTATAAGTCTATGAATAAAAACAATAGCAACACAGCCTACTGTATGTAGCCTACACTGTTAAAAAGTTCCTAATTTATTTAATTTAAAAAGCTGTGAAAAAAAAGTCTATGAATCTATCTATGAATACACTATTTTGGAAAACGTTTAGAATATATGCACGTTTTGTTTCGAAATAAAACGACACACGTCACATTCACATTGATTGCCTGTCTCCAACAAGTTTCAAATTCACACGTCAGTCTTTCCATAGCAGCTTGTAGTAATGCACACCGTGTTAAAAATAAAAGCATCTCTTCCTTGAAAAGATAAAAAAGATACTTTAATTCTACCTGAGAGAGGAGTAGAACAGGTGCCCAAGAATGTCAGTGCGCCTCATGGATGTTCTCCATGGATGTGCGCCTTCTATTGTCATTTACGGCAAACGTTAGTCGTTTGGTGTGAATGCCTGACAGTTAATAGCCCCAATGATACTTTCATTTTTTGATAATCATACACGACCTTTCGTGCAGAAATTCACTATTTTGAAAAAATACTGAGATACTCCTGAAAAGACTAAACCTACACAGATATGTGTCAAAAATATAACTAAATGGATGACGTGTATGTATGGGTCCTTCTGACTTCCGGGTGTGTATAAACAGATTGTAAACGGAGTCGACTCGTCCAAAAAATGTGAGTTTCTTCCCTTTTTTGTGTTATTCTTCCCTGAATACATTTCATATTCGTTAGCCAAAATCACGGTGCTAATAACGCTCTTGTCATCGTCTCCATTAGGTCTAAAGTAACGTTTAAAATAACCCTGACATCGGACCCACGGATGCCATACAAAGTGTAAGTACACTGACAGCTCAGCAGTCACAGCTTAACGTTACAGTTAGCTACATTTCAGGGTTTAAAAAAACAATTTATTATTATTAGCTTGTTGTGGAATCCTGAGCTGGTGTGTTTAACTCGAGCTACAGAAAACGTGGTCAGTGAGACAACATCTGTCAACGTTAGTGTAAGCTGTGATTCACATATTAAATAAAAAGGTAACGTTACGTTACACCAGCCAACAGTTCCGTTAACTTACGTTAGACATTTTATATCGGCTAGTTTGGTAGCATTAGCATTTGTAAGGGATATTATGAATGAAATGGACATGACTGCGTACCATCCGGTCTTACATGGCTTCATTGTTTAAAATAAATAAATAAAATAATATTAATATCACGTTGTTACTCCTTGTTCTGTGGCAACTTTGAATACTGTGATAAAACAGAACAGAGATGATGGACAGGAGGAGCAGAAACATACATAATGACAGGCATGGCTACATCAGAGTGATAGAGAAAGACATCTATACTATCTCTATGGCTCTGGGCTACATACAGTGGACCTTTTGAAGTCACACTCCTAGACAGACTGCTGTGAGCAGTACATTACTGGTAACACATTATGACTGACATTCATTTAGCAGCATTTGACTGGTGGTAAAAACGCACACAGCAATTCAGTTAGTGGAGGGTCATCCTCTGTGTTTAAGACCCATCATTTCTAGGCATGCCACTCTATGTGCAGCATAATCCACGTCTGCTGTGTTTTTTTTTAATTACACTTACAAGCATGTTTTAAGACATGAAAATAATTGGAATACAAATTTGTGTTGGCTAAATTATTTGAAAAATCAAGAATCTATGAATACGCAAATATTATTAATTTCAAAAGATTAACTGCTGGACACAAGATGTCTATTACTTCACTGTAAAGTAAATTCTCAATGTATGTGCTCTGGAGGCTTCAAGTTTCCACATCACACAAATACGTCTTTTTACAGTCACTGTTTGTTCACTGTACCACATTGGCTTCCAAACTATTTGTGATGTCACAAAATCGTGTTTGTATGTAACTCAAATTGAATATGAGCACAGAAAAGCGTTCAGCAGATTCATTTGAAAACTGTATTTTAGAGACCTACGTTATACTGGTCAAACAACACATTTTTGAATGGATGAGGATTTTATGCAGTTTCTGTAAAGTAAAATCAAATTACGTTTTTGATTGTTTTGATTCTAATCCTGTCACGCCAGATTAAGAAAATGTACTTTGATGTGCATACAAATAAGTATTTGATTCACTACAATTTGCTACTAGTTAGAGCAGTGTGTATGTGATCCTAGGAAGTGGAGCCCCTATTATGTGCTAAGCAACTGTCACACCATGCTTTGCAGTAATCTGTCTGTTACTGCTTTCCATTGTGTTGTTTGGTGAAGGATGATTGTGAGAAAGAACTAGGCTAATTCCTAGGGGTGCACGATTCAGAAAATGTCACGATTCGATATCGATTTTTTTTTTTAGGCTCAAGATTCGATTCAAACGATTCAAAAACGATTCTCGATTTAAAAAAACGATTCACAGTATGTAAATGTAGTTACTTTTCCCATGTGATTGCAGTAGACATACAATTTAAAAGAAAAGAAACACAACAAATTCAATGTAGTTTGATATTACTTTATATGTCTTCATACAAAAATAAAAACTTTTCCAACTAAAAACTGCAAAGTGCCAAGCTTTGGCCAGCTTTCAAATACATTTAATTCAAGTATAAAATAAAACTGTTAAATAAAAAGAGCTTTTCTGGAGTTTAGAGCATTGAAAAGGTTGACTGGCATGTTAGGTACTTTAGGTTGTTGTTCGTCCACGTCTTTAATGTTAATCTCCGGGTGATGCCATACCATGTGAGTTCTCAAGTTTGTGGTGTTTCCAAAATACCTAATTTTCACTTTGCAAAGCCTGCATATAGCATGATTCCTATCAAGTTCCGTCTTCCCCTCGAGGTTATAAAAGCCGAAATGTCGCCTTTAATGAGGATGGAGCAGTTTAAATAATTCTTTCTGTGAGGTTTGCCATTGTTTGCACCGACTTAACTACTTATGCTGCACTCGGTCTTCTTTTGATTATGACAAGAGTGCCCAGGCGTCAGTGTGAATTCAAAGCAGCATGGGAATGGCGAGCTAAACTCATTTCAGGACAATAGTATACACGCCATTACAAAACGAAAAAAAGAAAGAAAAATGAATCGATTTTTGTAATTCTATGAATCGATTTTGAATCGGTAGAGCTTGAATCGTGATACAAATGTGAATCAATTTTTTTGCACACCTCTACTAATTCCAATTGTGGATTTTTGTAGATATAGCTAGAAGTAGCTATTGGTGGTTAACACTGTGTGTCTATTCCAGAAGGGTTCAATTAGTATTTAATGGTGTGTACAGCTCTGTCACTAAAGCCACAATACTGCTATAGAGGGGTATGATTTTCTGTTTATATTTTTTGTTCAAAAGCACCACAACTCGCTCAATGATATAAATGTTGCTAAATGAAATGAATAGGCTTACCTAAAAACGTGGTTATTTGGGCGCCTCGGTAACTCACCTGGTAGAGTGGGGGCGCCCATATGCAGAGGCTTAGTCCTCGATGCAGTGGCTCAGGGTTCAAGTCCGACTTGTGGCCATTTGCTGCATGTCTTCCCCCTCTCTCCCCCCTTTCCTGTTTACAGCTGTCCAGTCTATTAAAGGCTAAATTATCTTTAGAAAAAAAAAAAATACATGGTTATTTTGCATTGTGTTTGAATTACTTATTTTGGATCCCTTTCATTTCTATCTTTGTCCAGTGCATGTTAAAGATAGTGCTGGAATGAACCACGTTGTTGCCAAAAACAGCATATCTGCCATAGGTCAAACTGATATTGACAGGAGAGAGAAAAAAATCAGGCACAAAATGTCAACTAAACTTTTGAACGTCTTTTTCCCCACAGACATTTTTTGCAGCATAATGCATGATCAAACTTCCCAACAGAGCTTCACATTGAATTTTCTGACTTGAGTACTTGGAAATAAGTAGTGGCAAAAATACTGAGGCCATGCAGACAGGGAGACGGATTCTCTAATGAGGTCAGACAATGTCTCGCTGCAGCTGTTAAAGTCTTAGCATGAATAGAGGGATAATAAAGATGGTAAATGAGGCATCGTATTAATTCTGGCAGAGGACTGAACTTGAGCACACCATTAGCTTATCGCCAGTCACATTCAAACAAGTTATCACCCACTCTCAGTTAAGGCAACATGGTGGTCTTGGTAATGTGACCAGCTTTCACTCTCACTTATAATGCTGCTATAAAGCTGCAGCCTACAGTATGCTTTGCTTCTCTCTTGACTACTTGCTGCTGTACTGAATATGTCAATTGATTTTGCCCTGCACCACCTCAGCTCCTTCTGCATTACCTTACTTGGTGATGCATCTCTATCCTTGTGATTTGTTTTGAAAGTGACTTTCTCTACAACTCTAAAGCAGCCCAGGCACTCGTCGATCGAAGCTCAGGCCAATAGGTTGAGAGATGATAGTTAAAATCCTGTTCAATGCATTGTTTTGTTACAGACTAAGTGTCCCAGACAGCACACCATTCACAGCAGTTTTGAAGTTTGCAGCTGAGGAGGTAAGTATACCATACTATACTATACTATACTGTACTATACTATACTATAAATATGTAATCAGCAACAGGTTGTGAGACGTAAACTAGACATTAGGATAGCGCGATCACGGAAGGCTGTATCATGTGGACGCGCCGACCTTGTTGTTGTCATTACTTAGAATTCCTCAAGGGGGCGACAGAAATTACGCACTATAGCTTTAAAAGGTGAAATCTTAGAAGGAAAAGGCAGGAAATGAAATAAACAGGAACAAATAAAAATGTATTGGTGGGCAACCTCTGAAGATAGAAGTATTTCTTACATTTCAAACTTCCATAAACACACAGAGGTACTGTGGCCGAAAGCATACTGACAGAGGACTGGAGCTACCACTAAAGGGACTGATGTCGTTTTGGGAGTCATTGACAGTTGATCTATTCTGTCGTTTAGGTATGAGGATGTGTTGGTATATTGGGTGTTAATTTTCATCTATTACCAAACAGAATCAGTCTGGGAAAATGTTTTTTTGTCAAAGGTCAGTAGAATTAAGTGATTAGCCAGTGCCAATTTTTACCTGTAATTAGCAGGGGTGTATTTTTAGCCTTTACTTTCAGCGATCATTATAACAGTGGCTAATGAGTTGGACAGAGACACAGAGAAATCATGAGATAAATACACTTAACCTTTGTTGTAAAAGATTTTGTATCTGGAATTAATTTGATTTCAGTTGGTAATGTGTTCCAGAGTTGACAGTCCTATTTGGAGAAAGCGGATTGTCCAAATTTAGATCTACAATGTGGTATTTTACAGTTGCCATTCACCATGCTCCTCTGGAATTAGGGCTTTTACTCCTACCTTTTATAAACTACATTTTATTCACCAATGTTATGCTGCATGAAACAAAGTTCAGCCCCCATTCATTCCTGATCTTAACTGGTTTTCATGTGAGCTGCTAGTGCTACCTGGCAGTAGTTTGGTGAGCAGCATTTAGCTAACCTTATCTCCCCTGACAGACTGCACCCTCTAACCTTTCACTGCACACCTCACCAGCTCACATCCTCTTCTGTCAAACACTGAAGCAGGACATGTATTGTGTGACCATGCTGAGTGAGTTTCTTCCAGAAATTCAAGCGTTGCTATCTTTCCCTCAGGCTCTCTTCTAACTGTGTGTGTGTGTGTGTCTGAAATTGTGTGAAAACCCAAACACACGTGTCTGTCAAGCATAAAAGTTGGCAAACAAAAGACAGAAAACAAATCGCACTACACAGCATTTTCTTCCTGCTTGTTTCGCCAAGTTTGTTTCTGAAGACATCATAACTACAGCTCCAATTTTGAGGTTGTCACCCAACAAAGTCAGTGAATCTCAGTGTGCTGACTTTCACACTATCTCTCAGGCCAAGCGGAATTGGGTTTGCAACATGTCCCTGCTTATTTAACCAAAATATGTTGTGCTGCTGACATTTCTGAAATGTCAATGTTGTGAATTTTTCTCTGCTTCATTTCCTTTTACAGTTCAAAGTGCCATCAGCAACCAGTGCAATAATAACAAATGGTGAGTTTGTGTAGAAAAGTCTTTCAACTAATGTTTTTTGCCTCTTTAGCAAGCTACTCCAAGTGCAAAAGTGACATGTTTACCAGCTTGACGGTTGTTAAGGACTTTCTTACTTCAGAGAGAGTTTCATTCTTTAGAAATCTGTCAAATATGTTTTGACACAGATCTTTGGAAACTCATCTGAGTTTCAAAACCTCAACAACAAACTGTGAGGATTTGAGGGCACTCTAACAGTCTTTGAACTGCAGTGTGATGCTGGTGAATGCTCTCAAAACAGAAAATGATATATCATAATGATCAGGGGAAATATTGTCACCTTCATTTTTGCATATTTGTACTGTATTACAACTGAAAGTCAAAAGGATTTACTTAACATTTACAGTATAGTATGTCTGAAGCACATGGTAACTAAATGTCTTGACTTTACAGTACATTACCAGACTTTTAATACAATCTCAAAGGGGGGATTAGAGAGCACCATGTGAAATACATGGCAAATGTATTGATGCCCTTTGAGTCCAGGTCCTGAGGTTTCAAAGGAGAACATTGCTGTGTGTCTTTCACTTTAAACTCCCAGAGGGTGCAGTCATTTTGACCATCAATCCACAGAGTATAAGCAGTTCTCTGTTTCTGCTACGAATTCTGCTTAAGAGGCAGACCTTTATCGACCTTTATTGATCTGTGTCGGCCCCCAGACCCCACTGACACACACTGGCCTATAATTGACGCCACATTTTATCTTCACATTAGAGACAAGTAAGATAAGATAAAACTTTATTTATCCTGAGGGAAATTGCTGTGAAGCAGTTGCAAAACAACGTTTTAAGGTTGCTAATTAGAGCCTACATACAGCAGAAATTGTTATTAAAAATGTAAGATATTGCAATTCTAAAATCATATCTTACTTGATATAATGCTACTAGAATTCCTTCATAATTCAGTTGATAGATAGATAAGACTTTATTGTCCACCTTGGTGGAAATTTGTCTTTTTGCTTATCCAAAACATTAAAACGCAACCATGACATTGGATGTTATTAAACATTAAACATACAGCACACTAATACTAAACACCATTAAACATAAAACAACAATTGTGCAATGGGCAGAAACAACAGCAGGTGGAGAGGAGGTAGGATACAGCCTACAAGACAACATATTTAAAAATACCTTTTATAGTGCAGTCCTTTTGCACTCAGTGCCTCTACTGCATGGGGAACGAAGGACCTCTTAAAGTGATTATTTGACTTGATTACGTTACCTACAACACGAAGGCTGGCATTATACTAAATTCAAGCAGTTTGAATTTTGTCTGGCAAAATAATAGAAAGAGTTTCTATCAAATACCCAACAGATGCATGTCTCAAATAACCTAAGCCAGTAAAATGTAAAAACCTATTCAGCTGGATTCGTCCTCCTCCAGAACACTTGTAACCACAGCTACAGTAATCACCAGAACAAATTACAGTAAATGGTCTTTGTGGCTGTTAGAAGTAAAATTGTCAGCTCATTCATTGTTTCACAACAATTAAACCGTGCGGAACCACAAAAAAACTGATTATGTTTTTGTTTACCTCTGCTCTGTACTTGCAGGCAAAAAAGAAAGATACGTTTATAGAATGTATGCCTGATGTATTTTCTTATAGAAAGATGAATCTTGTAGGGGGCTGTGGAAATAATTGGGCACATTAATGTTGCAAAACGAGTTTTCTGTTAAATGGCTGAGATATGACTGCCATGCCAAATATGAGTTTTTAGTTATATCAGTGTAATGGCTGGTTTGTTATTATTCCAGATGGAGTTGCCTGCTGCTGAGGCATGCTCTCATTCTTGTTTTGTCTAGTGCAACATCATTATGGATAAACTGGTATAAATGGTCTTTTTTTTCATGTCTGTCCTCATGTCATTTGCCTGACAATCTTTTCACTTTACATTGGGTTGATTTTTCTTTCATGGTCACCTTGCAGATGGAATAGGAATCAACCCTGCCCAGTCAGCAGGTAAGCTGTTATGTTGTTTTGAATCCCATCTTTTTTGTCACAGAAAAAAAACATTTTGGTTGTTTTTTTTTATATCACCACAAAAGCCCCTCTAGATGGTGTAAGATGTTTTTTCCCCTTCCTTATATATTAAGGTGCTTGGACGCATAATCAACCTCGGGGCTTTCTTTTAAGCTCTTTGCCTCATGTCAATGTGCTTTTATCACAGCAGAACTTGAATTTAAAGCATGTTTCATAATGCCCTTTAGTAATGCTGGTGGCATTATGTTAATAGTCTAAAAGATTAATGTGATAAAGCCCCCAGGGGCAGTGACTTCCGTGGGTGGTTCCTTTTTAAAGAAGGCAAAGAAATGTCAGGCTTAATATGAAAAGCCTTTACTTGAGGTAACGTAACAAATCGATCTGTGATCAAGCAGTCCCAGCCAATATAATCTGTTATTTAAATCAGGTTTGAAGAGTACAGTTAAGTAGTGGTATCTACAGACCATTGACTCAGTGTAAAGGGTGGAATTTATGGTAAATACGTAAGAAATCAGTTCCAGTCAGTACCACTAACCTTACCAGCTTGGCAAGATATTGGTAATATGCAGTGACTGAGACATAGGCATTAGTGAAAACAACCTAAATGGTTTTGACTTGCTAAGGCGTTTTACTTTGTAACTGTGACATCCTGAGTTGGACTCTGACCCATGACCGTTGCCCTGTCGCTCATCTTTTCTCTTTCTACATCCTGTATTGTGTTGCAAAGTGGAAATGCCAAAACCCATTTTTTTTGGAAGGGCAGGGGAGTCCAAGCCCATGATGCTGCCCTGGGAAGGAAAATCTTTATTTCTAGAGTAACTGCACCCAATCTGTCCCTAACCCAAAGGTGATGAAATATTGCACTGTTGGTTGCGCTAAAACATCTAGCCACATTTATATTGGGGTTAAATAAGCTAGGTTTACTGAAGTAATCCTAATTTAACTGACATCTCTGTGTTGGAGCAGGCCTGCTTGTTTGCATGGAAATGGTGTTACTGATTCATGAATACAAATGCGGTGCCTCAAGTGGCAGTATTTAATGTTAAATTAAATTAAAAATTGACCTCAAGCTGTTTAGTCAGAATTCACTTGACTTTGGATTCCTACATTATTGCCAATTGGCGAATCACTTTTTCTGTATCAGTCTTCTTGGGTTTTCCCTGAGGTTCATACTTAACTGTGTAGCCGGGTAATGGATGACTGGGTTTTCTGCATAGAGCAGGATAAGGTAATGCCTGCTTTGACCGAAGGCAACACTGAGTCTTTTTTGCTAAGAAAAGGAAAGAGTGGTGGGCATTCACAACAGCCTTTTATCTGTAGAACATCCATGCTGTGTGCTGCCAAGAATAGCCTCAGTTCAGACACCTCTGTCGGATTGCCTTTTTTCACCCACTGCAGCCACTCCGCCTCTTGTTCTCAGGATTGAGTACACGGTGGAAAGTGTTCCGGTGTAATTTTACAATCTCTTTTCCTTCACATGTCTTTAATAAGACCAATATTAAACATTTCCTGTGGCATAACAGGAATGAGTTATAACGTATGATCTCAGCATGATTGCTGGTTGAATGAAGACATTAATGAATAAAATTGCTATATGTGATTCCATAATGCAGTATTATAAGTTATTCAAATGAACTTGCTGTGTGTGAGTGTGTGTGTATGTGCTCGCTAAAATCTACCTGATTGCTGAATAACTGGCTACCGTTGAACGACAAATAGCCATCTGGAAATTATTTTATCCTACAGTTTAGACATGAATCTGACTTGTTTTAAAACCGTTACATTTAATCCAAATGTCTGTGTAACTATCCAAATTGTTTGCAACTTTGTAAACAAATATATGTATTTTAATTAGCATGCATTTGCATCAAGCTTTAAACTAATCAGATACAGTTAAACTAACAAACTCAAGTAGTTGTCAGTATTTTTCATCACTGTGTTGGACAAACCATCATTTCTGATAGTGAAATAATGTTTCTCTCCCGGCTGGCGAGTTGACATGTTGTTTGCAGTGTCCAGCTCAGTGACAGTAAAACCTATTATTTAGGAACACAGATTATGAACTGTGATCTTTATGTGGTGCTCTGTCCTGTGTTGCAGGTAACGTGTTTCTTAAACACGGCTCAGAGCTTCGCATCATTCCCAGAGACAGAGTGGGAGGAGAAGGAGACCGATGCTGCTTTTCCTCGTTGACGGCATAATGACTCACACAGCAGAATGATATAACACTTGAGACCCAGGAAACACCTCAGCCGCATGTGTCATATTTATTTTCTGGCCCACAGCTGACAGTGACTCATATGAGAATATATATATATATATATATAAACTTGATGATGACACACACTTGCATGCTCCCTGCTTCTTCATTCTCAGTCAGGTTTTTTTCCTTCTGTAAATGTAATTACATCAAAAGATTGGAGTGACATCAAGGGTATCCAGAGGAACTGAGTAATTAATATACACAAGCACAGCAGCTGCATCATGGGAACATTTTTTAGCTAAGATTAACAAAAAATGGAGTCAACAGTAATAGCTTTTGTATCTTTGTAAATGACAATAAAGCATTATGACTAACATCAACACATGCCTATTTAGCAAGGTTTACTGTTGTCTTTATCAGAATTGTGAACATGGTAATGCAAGAGGTGAACCTTTTAATTACATGTACAACATGCTTTTAAGGACCGTTGAGTGGCGGTCGAGCAGGTAAATTGTCTGTTCACATTCAATATTCTTTTCTGTCAGGCTACTGTCAAAAAAGTATTCCTCAAACATAAGATAAATATACTTGCATCATGGATCTGCACTGAACTTGTATCGTGGGGCAGCTTCTTCAATAACTAGAGGAACATATTTACATTTTAGCTGTAAGGACTTGATTGTTCATCTGTCAAGCTGTGCAGGCACGTGGATCTTTGCTGCCCTCTGTCAGGATACATTTTAACATCAGTTTGTACTCACCCAAATGCCTTGCCTCCATATTCCATGCCATGTATTATGCCCCGTCTATGCACAATAAATGTAAAAACGTTACATGGAGTATGAACTATTTAATATGCACTGCAAGCTTAATTAGGAGCTGAGGAGCAGGTGTGAGAAAACAAGGGCAGCCATCCAAAAAGCTTTGAATAAAATACAGAGGCCCCATAATGTGTCACAATAGCTGTCACTGAGGTAAGGTCCATGCAACACCAAAAACCACTGGTTTTCATCTGGGAAATAAATTTAGTGTTTGATTGCAGTTGTCTGCCAGTTGCCGGATCACCTGTCAATTAAAAAAAATCAGTGGTTAGAAAACATACCTTCATATTTAGTCTCCAGATTATTCTCATCCACAACAAAACAAACGCATAACTACTACGTAGACCGTAGTTTGTTTTGAAATGTGCTGTATTGTTTCTGTGACTGATTAATGAGGGAAAGCAGTTTATTATCCCCATTATAAATCAGTATTATAGGAGAAGGTCTGAGTCATTTGTTTATTAATTGGTTCTCTTTCTTCACCCTGGAAAAACAAAAATGCGTACTTTGTAAAGAAAAACAGGCTAGAAAGAATAATGGAGCTTCCATGCTGTAATGCACCAAAGAAAGCACACCGCTGTGTCTCACCATTCATTAGGATGCAGACTCAGATGGTGAGGGGGGGTTGCTGAGGTGCCATCACAAATGGATTTTCTCATTTATTTTAATCAAAGTTGCTGTTGGGCACATTCACCAGAAATTTACTTCTGAAATGGGAAAAGACCGCAGAGTGCCCTGAATGCAGCAGATGTTATCTGTTGCAGTGTTGGTCTGAAGAAAAACGCTTAATTACTGACTTTATTTGCAAAATAATATATTTTACAAGCATTATGTGTACCAGGTTTAAATTGCAATTTAAATCTTAAAAATCCATCTGTTTTTCTTTCTTTTGAAAATTTCAAATTAAGGATGTTTTTTTTAGGCCAGCATAAGTATTTGACATATTACATACTGAATAATTACAAGAAAAACTGTAAGGAAAAAAAAGATGATAAATTCATTAAAAAGAAAGAAATCAGCTCATTTCATCGCATCCTCTGTGCTCTTTTGGGCATGAAATTGAAATTTCACACTTAAACATAACGGGTGCTGCAGTTTTATTCTGTATGAGCAATGAGGTAGAAAGATGCTACATAATCACATTTCAGGTTGAGCCTTCTTTCCTGAGCCAAGTTCAGAATGAATCCACTACTGCATCCGAGCCAACATTCCAGGCGTCAGCAAGTCAATCATTGCTCCCAGGAAACATGTTTTCAGGCAGCCTCCAGACAGACACTGCTCTAAATCCTTTTGTATTTGTGTACATAATCAAACACCAGTTTCTTCTCAAAGTGCAGCAGTGTGGGTGTAGCATGTATCCCCTGCTCAGCCTCTTGCCCTTGCACCTGTTTGAATTCAGACAGACACATACAAAAGGAGAAACTACAGAAACAACATACTACAGCAATACATTTTGAACTTCTGTTATTGCATTGTAAACCACTGGGCCATCTGTTGAAAAACTTGCTTGATTTGTGGCTTTATTCAAATTTCACAATGAGCAAACTTGTCACATTAATTGAGTTGTCTTGCGATCAAAGTTGATTCATTAAAAGCTCATGATCTGAGTCTGAGAATGGGTCTCAGTTTGAAGATGGCAAACATGCATCGAAACAGGAAACATAATGTGAACACAGGGATGAGAGTACTATTGACAGATTGCAGTGGCTGTGCATGAAGCTGTGTATGAAGCTGTGTGTGTGTGTGTGTGTGTGTGTGTGTGTGTGTGTGTGTGTGTGTGTGTGTGTGTGTGTGTGTGTGTGTGTGTGTGTGTGTGTGTGTGTGTGTGTTTGTGTGAATAAGAGAGATACCGCAGAGCAGGGGTGTCAAACTCATTTTAGATCATGGGCCACATACCCCTAATTTGCTCTCAAGTGGGCCAGACCAGTAAACCACTCCAGAAAGATCAGAAACTTTATCTGCCACAGAGTTTCTTGTCAGCTTGATTTTGGCAAACACAAGTTGCTTCTGCTACAACAGCGTTTTAAGACCATTGTAAGAAAAAAAATAATATTACAGAGCCGAGAGAGACGGGTATTATTCAGAGAAAAAACATATAATTTCTAAGATTAAAGCTGTAAATTTACAAAAAAAGAACTCGGATATTCTCTGAGATTTAAGTGGTAAATTTGGAATTGGAATTAATTACTTCTCTGCAATTTTCACACTTTGCAAAAACATCCAGGGGGCCTGATTGGATGCTTTGGCGGGCCCGGTTCCAGCCCACGGGCCGTATGTTTGACACCCCTGCTATGGAGGAATCAAAAACCACTTGCTGTAAAATGGGTTTTGCCATGGACTCCCACTGCTTTATAAATGACATGTTGAGCATGCTCCTTGGCCTTCCATTAAAGGCAGCCAATCTAAAATGAGATCTGGTGGTCCTCCCCAGACTCAGCGTAGATAAAACCAGCACTGTCTGCAGCCACAGGTCAGTGAGCCAGATAAAGAAATAGGGAACCAGGGAATGGAAACAGCCCCCATCTGACAGCCTATCCAGCTCATCCGTCAGTCAAACCCATGCAGCACAGTGTATACGCAGGTGTGTGTGCAAACAGTGTCCAAAATGAGCTGGGACCTCAATCACCACACACTAGCCAAGTGGAATCACACCTCTGGGAAATTGATAAATGCACTAAAGGCATTTCAGGCTCTGCATCAAAATACTTTAATTATGTATATGACCTAATTCTACCCCCTTCTGTCTTGAAATTAGAATGGCAGCTGGGGGGAAACCCCAGTGAGGAGCATACACTGTTGGACCTCTCTGATTCATGTTCTTGTATGTCTTCCTCTTTCAAACATCAACCCTCTAATCTTGGAAGAGTATAGATATTTAGGCTTCCAGCACATTTAGATATGCTGCAATTTTTACTAATTCAGAAATGAGGGGGAAACACTTCACAAATCTCTTCCAAGAGGGATATTCTTCTTTATCATAGATCTGAGCCTCTGATATCCTTCAAGCTAATGTGAGATACATAAGGTGGCTATAAAGCAGCATTTTATAGCATGTCTTCGTTTTTAACTAAACATTAGCTATAAAAAATATAATCTATAATAAAATATATATCTATAAAATTTGATTAGGAATTACTAATTTTGTTCCTCATTTGTTCCCTGGTAGCTACTCAAATTTTGTGTTTTCTAACTTTTGTAAGTTTGCAGACTTTATTTCTGTGATGGAACTGTTCTCTTTGGATACAAGCACCTGCTACTGTCTTTAAGCCTGGATTCAAAAGCACAAGCAGTTTACATTCAAATAAAGAGCCAATTCATTGACTTGACTTATACCCTTCACTCCGCTAATTTATTAGATTTTACAGCATCTGTTCTGTTTTTAACAGCAAGAGAGAAACTTTTGAAAGTTGCCTGACTAAACTGTTTTTCTCCTTTGAGTTTAAGTGGTCTTCTAAATCTGTTGAGGCAGTCCTAGAGCTAATCTTTTATAATCCCCTTATTCTTAATATCTCTTCTCTCTCTGCACCAAATTTCTGTACCAATGTGTTAAAGGGGTTGTGGGAGTATCAATAAACCACTCAGAGAGTGTATTCTAAGGACACAACAGCCACAGGCTGAGTTTAGCTTCTTTGCTCATTTTGTCTCAGTCATAGCATGCCGTGTGTATCCAGCCAGAGTTCAGCAATATGAACTTCATAACTACTCTATTGGATGAATTGCCATGAAATTTGGTATTTTTTGGTGACTCTTTGACTTTTCATCTAGCATCGCCATCAGGTCAAAATGTGTTGTTTATCGCCAAATATCTTCAAAACTATTGTCATTCCCATCAGCTTTGGCTGTACTTTGTGTTTAGTGCTAATTAGTAAATGTTAGGATGCTAACACGCTAAAACTAATGTGGTGAATATGGTAAACATTATACCTGCTAAACATCTGCATGTTAGCATTTAGCTGAAAGCACTGCTGTCCCTCTGTTCAGCCTGACAGCATGGCTGTAGACTAATCATGTATGTTGAGGCCTGAGAGCAACGAGAGTCACTTAGAAATTATGAGTAATTATTGAAATAGCAATGGACAAGGGAGGAGGCCTCGGGGAAGACCCAGGACTAGGTGGAGGAATCATATCTCCAACCTGGCCTGGGAACGCCTCGGGATCCCCCCAGTCGGAGCTGGTTAATGTGGCTCGGGAAAGGGAAGTTTGGGGTCCCCTGCTGGAGCTGAAGTTCAATTTATTTCAGTTGTATTACTGTATGAATGTCTTGTATGTCTTCTGTTGTTCTGGAGGGAGCCCCCTAATATCTGAGAATAAAACCTAATGGTGTCATCCAGGTTATCTTGGCTTAGGAGTTAAATTTTTTACAGAGAGTCTGCATTACAAATGGGAGGTGTGGGGTTTGAAAGAAATGGGCTTTTATGAGGCAGGCAGGTTCTCATGAAAGACATCACTGAGTATCAGTCTCCATAAAAACTAAAAAGTTGGAATAACTCGGCGTCTCTGTTTCAAATTTTCACCATCATTCTTTTTTATATCCGTCTTTTGTGAGTACCCCAACTTTAGAGTGCCAACTTTTGAAGTGCAATATTAAATGGCTAAAGCCCTTGGCATTTTTTTCCTTCACCATCATCCCTGGTTAGGTTAGCCCCTCTGAGGAGGCTTAGCTTTCTGTCAGTGACTGTCTGAGGTTAGTGGTTGGAAGTAGGATCGTAGCGGGATAGCTGTGTTTCTGTACAGTTTAGGCATGGCTGGCCATCTTGTGTCTTGCGCTTTTTTTTTATAAGTGTAGACTAGTTAGATCAAGACAGGTCTGAGTTACCAACATCAAATTAAAAGATATTTTTAGAGCACCTTTTAAGCAGTAAGCAGGCAGCACGGTGGCTCAGTGGTTAGCACTTCTGCCTCACAGCAAGAAGGTTCTGGGTTTGAATATAGGTCGTTCCGGGCCTTTCTGTGTGGAGTTTGCATGTTCTCCCTGTGTTTGCGTGGCTTTCCTCCGGGTGCTCTGGTTTCTTCCCACCATAAAGACATGCATACTAGGACTATAGTTGAAAATTAGCCGACTGGCTAACACTGCCGCATTTACGGAAATGTTGATTAATGTGTAGTGTCCTAATCAAATAAACTTATTTATCATATCTTTCTGACATATCTATTTTTTAGAAGCCCTTCTGTTAGAAAAGTTATGTTTGCTATAGTCTTTGCTTCATTTTAGTGTTAAACTAGTCTGTGTGCAACTATTTCTGTTTCTCATGAGATAATCATGAGAGCCACTGACTTTGTGAAAAGCACAGAATGCCCCAGAGGGCAGAGCACATGTGGAGGAGACTGACCAGAGATAAGAAGACAGTATCTCTTTGTAATATTACTCCCTTTTCCTCTATAAAAAGCTGCTGTTAAAGACTATCATTAGTCACTTTCTGTACTTATGCTGGAGTGCTGTAAACTGACTCTACTTGCTGCAAGTAAACAAACCTTTAAGAGAACTCCAGTGATTTTGTCCATTCTCTAATAATTATCCTAACACCTTCCTTGTCTTTCAATTCTTCTCACAATGCAGTGCAAATTCATCCCATACATCCCAACTGGTACACTGATGCTAAATGTCTGTGTGCGGTATGTGTGTGTGTATGTGTGTGTTAATGTGTGTACAGCAATGAACAGAGCAAAGAACAGAGTTGGAGTAAAGGGAAAGGGTGTTAGTTCAGGTGGAGTTCAGCTGTAATGGAAACTTTATTAGGGACTGATTCTTTTCTCTGCAAGGTAAACAAAACACAGAGAGCAGATAGATGCCTGTGATGTCATATGTCAGGGGAAAATCCTCACTGAAGATAGCTTGCAGGTTGAACATGGATTTTTTTTCCCCCATCTGAAATCTATGATGTCCTTCTACACTATATATTTCTTAATACCTTCCATGCAGAAAACTGTGGTGGTCCTCAGTGTACTGCTCTCAGCCTTGAGCCAGCAAAAACTTAAACAGCTGTGTCGAGATCAGTGAAAATAAATCACTGTAACACAACACTAGTATTAGCAAAGAACATTTTCAGTTCTGATGCTGAACCCATGGTTCTCATTTAGCTGTCAGGGCAACTTGATTCATGTCAACACCTGATAAACTTTAGAACTTGACTCATGAGCCGTTTCCTGGAATGCTGCTGCTGCTCTTCTCCACCAGAGAGCAGTAGCCTATTAAAAAAATAATAACACCATTTCTTTCTCTCATCATTTAAATGGAAAGCATGAATTTAAATGATTGATCTGCCTTATTCAAATCCAGAGGAATGGGGGTGTTTCTTTTCTTTTTATCACACTACTGAAATTGTTTTGTTATGTTGTAAAACAGCAAATAATCTGCAAGATACCCTGATAGTGTTAAAACAGCCTTAGTTGCATCTACTGTGTAACTATGTAACTATGTAGTGAGTAAGTTTCTTCGTTCTCCTCGGAAATATTTGGTCTGAGGAATATAAACAGCTTAATTAGTTCTTCTCTGTGGGCGTTCTATTTTTATCTGTACTTAAGCTCCAGAAGGTTTATGTAAAAATAGAAAAACAATTAAAGTAGAAGTCTTTAAAATATGCTAAAAAAGTGTTTAATTGGTGTTAAAAGTCTCCTCTCCTCTCCTCTCCTCTCCTCAAACTTTGGTCCGTATTACAGTTCACGGTAACGACTGTAAAAGTACTGTAACAAATGTTCACCTCCAACAAGCCATAGAAGCGGACAACAGCCGCTGCAAATTGACACTGCCTTCAGGGCTGAGGGCTGAATGCTTTGTCTGATGTGTGATGGAGTGTGGCAGGCTTGTTCCCTATTAGACTCATCACCTCTGTGAAATCACATGAAATAGAGAGAACAGGCTCCGTGAGGGGCATGTCACAAAGCCAACCAGCTGGAAACGGTTTCACACACGAGCTGTAAACAAGTCATTAATGCCAACAGTTCACTATAGAGGCTCTTCTGCATTTATGGTAAAAGTGCCACCTGTGAACTTGGGAAGCACAGAGTTTCGCAAAAGTACAGTAACTGGTAGACCTAAAAGAAGTGAATGCAAAGAGTGCTTTTCAAAAGCCAGAAAGGGTCAAAGCGGTCCATTGAAAGTCATTTCTCACAATTTCAAGGGCAATTCATCTAGACGCAGATTCACAGATGCAACAGATATTTACCCAATTACCCCTCTAATTCATGGTAATAACCTTGTTCCTCTAACTGAAAGGCAAACACCTACAGGAGCATTGTAATCTGTGATGTAAACCAGTATGTGAGACGCAGGAACAAACAGGCAGTTTTACCAGACAGCAAACATTTACCAG
Organism: Sander lucioperca; assembly: GCF_008315115.2. Lineage (NCBI taxonomy): Eukaryota > Metazoa > Chordata > Actinopteri > Perciformes > Percidae > Sander > Sander lucioperca. The sequence continues at coordinate 16,484,870 of NC_050185.1, read as the reverse complement.
AACAGCACTTTGTGTAAACTCACACGGTCATTGTGTTGATGATTACAGAGCAGCAGCAGCCCTGAGATGCCTGTTTGGAGAAAAGAGTTCCTGGTGTGTCCTCTGAATGCCTACTTTTTCACGACTGTAACATGGGAACAAAGACGGACCAGATGTGAATCTGTGTACGATTTGTATGTCCTTGTGTGAATGTGTGTGAGGGGGTTTCCCATTACACTTTCAGCTGACCCAGACAAAAAGTAATAGCTTGTTGGTTCTGCAGTGAGGTAAAATCAGTGGTTTTGCATGTTCGAGCTAATGCTTTTATGTGTGGGTTTCCTCAAGAAGCAACAGGTTATGGAGATAGTGAGGACAGAGCGGAGAGTGACAGGAGGCCAGCTCCTTTCATTGATGTTGAGTGTTGAAAGCATGAGAGTAACAGCTGTATATACAGGAGGAAGTGGTGGAAGAAACATTCAGATACTTTACTTAAAGCTACATTGTGTAAGAATTTCTCCCATCTAGCGGTGAAATTGTATATGACAACCAACTGAATATTACTTTCTAGCCCCTCCCATTCCGAGCGCCTTTTAACTGCTACGGTGGCCGAACCCGAAATTAGCTCTTAGTATTTCCATCGTTTACACGCAGCTGTTCTAGCCACTCCAATATTAACTTTGGTGTTGTTGTTTTACCTGTCGCGTTGTCGTTATAATTCTTTTTTTCGCTTCCCTGGCGAGGAATCTCCCCCTGGCATTTGTCACGCTGCGGGGTGCCACTGAGTTTAAAAGGGTGAAAGGCGGAGGTATGTCCCTCTTTGACTAATGTATTTTAAAGATGGAGGCTCAACATGCCGGCCGTCACTCGAGCGACTCGCCCATATGTATTCTGAATGATTCTGAATGGCAGATTCTACGCTTACGAGAATACTTTGATTAGTTGGTGGAAGTAATTACACATGGATGAGCACATATTTGTGAAAGAACAAAGGGGTTTTTGCTAAGAATCAACTCAAAACATTTCACAATGTAGGTTTAAATAGAAGTACTGATAGCACAATGTACAAATACTTTATAAAAGTCCTGCGTCAAAATTGTAACTTTTTACAGTTTTTCTCAAATGCTAAAACACATTTCACAAACGTTTCCTCCATGTTCCCCAATGTCTAAACACAACACCCTTTTCTAAAGCTACATAAACACAACCACACCTTCTCACTTCAAAACTCAAACTTTCACACCAAAAGAGCAGCTCGAAGCTTTCAAAAATGTAAACACTATACACATCATTACACACTACAGCAAAACAATTGAAAACACAATGCTCAATTTGTGAGAAGGTTCTTTGTTTCATAACTGCCAATGCATATTTTTAGAAACGTTACAGTAATGGATCTTCTTAGATCTCTGCAGAGGATTAGGCATTTAGATTTGTGAGTTTCGTATGAAGAGTATAAATCTATAGTAAATTCTGCATGTACACTACTATAACACAACTCAATGCAAAAACAGAATCTATTGCACACAACAGTACTCTTGAAAACATGATCAGGGTGTGAAGTTTTTTTATTTACTTTATTCACACCACACACACACACCACAATCACTGTGCGGCATCATGTCGCTGAGCTGCATCAGGCCACATCACCTCATCCACATCGCAGGCTATATTGTCTCTTGCCAGGCACCGCGGGAAAAGCGCCCTGGAATGGCGAATCCATCCTTGGAAGGCCTCCACTGGGATGTCAACACAGGCCAGCTCCATTGCCCTTAGGAGGTTCTCTCTAGTGTATGGTTGTCTGTCATAAACCTTCCATCTCCACAATGAGAAGAACTCCTCTATAGGGTTCAGGAAAGGGGAGTAGGGTGGCAGACAGACGTTTAAAAAGTGGTTACTGTTGGTGGTGAACCACTCTCTGATTTGGTTTGTTCTGTGGAAGCGTACATTGTCCCAAATGATCACATAAATGTGATGTGCAGGCCCAGGATGGTGTTGTTGGCGGTCCACGAGGATGTCTTTTAGCTCCTCTAGGAATGTGAGGAGACATTGGGTGTTGTAAGACCCAAGGACAGCATGCTGGTGGACAAGCCCCTCCAAACCCATGGCCGCACAAAAAATAATATTACCCCCCCGTTGGCCAGGAACCTCAGTGATGGCTCTTTGGCCAATGATGTTACGGCCTCTTTGACTTCGTTTCTGCAGGTTGAAGCCAGCCTCATCCAGGAAGAGGTACTCATGAGGTCTGGCCATCGTGTCCAACTGTAATATCCTCTGTGAAAATGTGAAAGTGCACAGGTGTTCAGAACAACAGTCAATCAGGTAGCACAGTATTGTCCAGAAGTAATGTAGGCCACTGAGCAACACAGTATGTCCACTAACTGTACTGTGAACATGGATGTATACTTACTTGCACATACTCGTAATGTAGGTCTTTGTGCAGAGTTGCGCAGAGTTGCGCTCAAAGGGAACCCTATAGACCTGTTTCATCCGCATCTTTTGGCGCCGGAGAACTCGGTCTATTGTGGCCAAGCTGACATCATCAATGCTCTCAAAGTTGACATTATCGGCAATGACTTTGTCTCTGATATCCCGGAGTCTGATGAGGTTGTTCTCATGAACCATATCCACAATGAGGGTTTCTTGTGCCGCTGTAAATATGGCAACCCTCCCACCTCTATGTGGCATTCTTTCAACTCTAAAGAAAGAAACATGTGTTGTCAATTGACATGTTTTACAATACAGTAACAACTGATTTGAAACCAATAGACTACTTTCACAGGCTTGTAAAATTGTATTGTGACAAAGAAAGCAATAGAGTACAATACCTGTTGTGTTGTCTGAATGCCCTGATAATGGTGGCCACGGTGAACCTACTCAGGTTTGGACGGACTCTTAGTCCTGCTTCAGCCATTGTCATGCCATGGACAATGACATGGTCAATGACTGTTGCTCGCATCTCGTCCGTAATGATGGTGCGAGGTTGTCTTGCTCTCCCTCCTGGACCTTCTCCTCTCCCTTGTTGGCCTGCTCCTCTTCCTCCTCTGATTTCAACTCCTCTTCCTCGTTGGCCTGCTCCTCTTCCTCCTCTGATTTGAACTCCTCTTCCTCGTTGGCCTGCTCCTCTTCTTCCATGGCCAGCTCTTCTCCCTCCTCTGACTCGAATTCCTCTTCCCCTGACTCTGCCTTCATCCATTGTGTTTGTTTGGAATCTTCAGCAAACTGTGCACTCTGAACTTGCTTTTATACATGTGGTCACAGCATTAGCAACAAGTGTCTTCAATTTTGAGTCGTTGTGTGTAATGAATGACGCCAGGTGTGTTCATTGTGTTCAAATATTGCTGACTGTGGCAAGCATTTTGCATCACATGAGCTTTCATTTGAGAATATGAGCAGAGTTCTTTTGCAACTTGTGTTTTAGCAAAGAAAAATGTGTTAAGATTTATGAGAACGGAGGATTGTGTTTTGTGAATTGTGTCTTCATGTGAAATGTGTTTATGATATTGGAAAATGATGGCTAGATTTAGTAAATGTGTTTAGACAACTGGTCATTTGGTTTAGAGGATTGGCTTTTGTGTTTTAGCATTTGAGAAAAACTGTAACGTAAAATCTACTTTATACTCATTATACAGAATGACCCATTTCAGAGAGTCATATTGCTCGATTGGATTATTATTCATGATGCATTACAGTCAGACAGACATTATTGTCACAATACAATTTTACAAGCCTGTGAAAGTACTGTATTGTAAAACATGTCAATTGACAACACATGTTTCTTTCTTTAGAGTTGAAAGAATGCCACATAAAGGTGGGAGGGTTGCCATATTTACAGCGGCACAAGAAACCCTCATTGTGGATATGGTTCATGAGAACAACCTCATCAGACTCCGGGAGATCAGAGACAAAGTCATTGCCGATAATGTCAACTTTGAGAGCATTGATGATGTCAGCTTGGCCACAATAGACCGAGTTCTCCGGCGCCAAAAGATGCGGATGAAACAGGTCTATAGGGTTCCCTTTGAGCGCAACTCTGCGCGACACAAAGACCTACGTTACGAGTATGTGCAAGTAAGTATACATCCATGTTCACAGTACAGTTAGTGGACATACTGTGTTGCTCAGTGGCCTACATTACTTCTGGACAATACTGTGCTACCTGATTGACTGTTGTTCTGAACACCTGTGCACTTTCACATTTTCACAGAGGATATTACAGTTGGACGCGATGGCCAGACCTCATGAGTACCTCTTCCTGGATGAGGCTGACTTCAACCTGCAGAAACAAGGGCAAAGAGGCCGTAACATCATTGGCCAAAGAGCCATCACTGAGGTTCCTGGCCAACGGGGGGGTAATATTACTTTTTGTGCGGCCATGGGTTTGGAGGGGCTTGTCCACCGGCATGCTGTCCTTGGGTCTTACAACACCCAACGTCTCCTCACCTTCCTAGAGGAGCTAAAAGACATCCTCGTGGACCGCCAACAACACCATCCTGGGCCCGCACATCACATTTATGTGATCATTTGGGACAATGTACGCTTCCACAGAACAAACCAAATCAGAGAGTGGTTCACCACCAACAGTAACCACTTTTTAAACGTCTGTCTGCCACCCTACTCCCCTTTCCTGAACCCTATAAAGGAGTTACACTAGAGAGAACCTCCTAAGGGCAATGGAGCTGGCCTGTGTTGACATCCCAGTGGAGACCTTCCAAGGATGGATTCGCCATTCCAGGGCGCTTTTCCCGCGGTGCCTGGCAAGAGACAATATAGCCTGCGATGTGGATGAGGTGATGTGGCCTGATGCAGCTCAGCGACATGATGCCACACAGTAATTGTGGTGTGTGTGTGTGGTGTGAATAAAGTAAATAAAAAAACTTCACACCCTGATCATGTTTTCAAGAGTACTGTTGTGTGCAATAGATTCTGTTTTTGCATTGAGTTGTGTTACAGTAGTGTACATGCAGAATTTACTATAGATTTATACTCTCTTCATATGAAACTCACAAATCTAAATGCCTAATCCTCTGCAGAGATCTAAGAAGATCCATTACTGTAAAGTTTCTAAAAATATGCATTGGCAGTTATGAAACAAAGAACCTTCTCACAAATTAAGCATTGTGTTTTCAATTGTTTTGCTGTAGTGTGTAATGATGTGTATAGTGTTTACATTTTTGAAAGCTTCGAGCTGCTCTTTTGGTGTGAAAGTTTGAGTTTTGAAGTGAGAAGGTGTGGTTGTGTTTATGTAGCTTTAGAAAAGGGTGTTGTGTTTAGACATTGGGGAACATGGAGGAAACGTTTGTGAAATGTGTTTTAGCATTTGAGAAAAACTGTAATATGTAAACTGCATTTCAATAGCTGGTCAAGTAGACGCTAATTATAACTACTTTATACTGGTGAGTAGTTTTAATAATACATCAATACATTATATTTTAGACTGATCAAATGTAATATGCAAAAAGGCTAAAGCTGTTAAAATATGGTGATCAAGAGTACCAGTGGGACCGAAACGTTAGTTTTCTTTACAGTTTTTCTCGCTTGCTAAGACACATTTCTTGAAACCCTCACCCATATTCTCAAAATGTGAACACAAAACCAAATTTTCAAACTATATTTACAAAACACCTGACTCTGCTAGCAAAATCAAACAATGCTTTCAGATCACACACACAGCCAGTCAATAAACAATACAGGAATCACCTCAAAAATTCAAGAACACAGTGTCCAGGGCATGTGGTTACAGAAAAAAAATGTTTATTTTATACAGTAAACATATTTTGCAATGAAAACAAAAGGTATATCACAACTTGTACAGTGACTATCTTGTACACTACAAGTAGTGCAAGTAATACAATATTACTGTAAATGTCTGTTTACAGAATTAGGCACTTGTAGAACAATGCAGTAGTCCAGCTGCAAAAGGCCAAAGAACAAAGAAAACTAAATGAAAAGCACATGACAGTACACTAAAAAATATTGTGAAACCGCAAAATCAGACATCAACATTCAATGCTCCAGTGCAACCTGTGCACTCTGAACTGGCTTATATTCTCTACAATTGGTTTGACTAGAAACATGTGTGTACAATTTTGAGTTGTGTGTAAATGACAACTGCTGTCTGTGTTAACTATTTTACAACACAAGTGCGTCACAGTGTGAAATGTGTTTTAGCGAGTGAGAATGTGTTTAGAGTTTGGCAAGAAGAGTGATTGACTCGACAAATGGGTTTAGGCCACTGAGCATTTGGTTCAGAGAATGGGTCTTAGAGTTTTAGCAAATCAGAAAAACTGTAATAAATGGTGATGCTATGAGCAAGAGTAAAAATGTGTTATTTCCATCTGAAAGGTAGTAAAATAGAATTATAAAGTAGCGTAAAAATGGAAATAGACAAGCACAAGAAACCCAAAAAATTGCATGTGTATGTATGGGGAATTCCTTTTTGTGCCTTTATTCACGTTATGAATAAATTCACATAATGTACATTATTCATTTGAGTTATGGGTCTTTTATTTAAAAAAGTGTGACCAGGAGTGAGCTTCTCCTAAAGCAATAAAACCAACCCATTGCAATAAAACCAACAAATTGCAATAAAACCAACCCATTGCAATGAAGATGCAAAACCTGGAGCTTCTCCTGATTTTGTGCATGGACCCTACTGGACATCAGTCTGCAAAAGCATATTGTGAAGTAAAAGACACATCAGAAGCAGAAAATGTCCCCAGAAAGAACATTCTGCACTTCCGCTGTCACACTCAGCTTTGTCACAACATCGCAGATTAAAGCTCCTACTTCTTGATTCTGTTGGGGCAGAGTTGTGTGTGGGTGGTGTCTACAGTACAAACAAACCAAATTTTCTCAGTGGAGTACAGTCACTTTTTAGGGGGCTCACATTGTTTTAGTAGCAGTTATTTTGGGACGTTTTGGTGGCTTGGTAACTAGACAAAAGCATTACAAAACCTGTTTCATACATTCACAGGCCAAACAACAATAATGCTATTTCACAATAAGAATGTCACAGATACTTGGTGTGTTCTTGCTGCTGAATAACAATGGTGAATATTCATTTGGCTTTTAATTATGAATGTGTGTCCAGCTCATCACAAAATGTCTATTGAAATAAATTAGCTTTTATGATAAGAATGGAATGTTTTTGTCATTTGAGGCATGCACGCCAAGATGTTATGCAAATGCAACAATCTGATGGGTACATAACCCCCACACTGCCTCATTACTGACAGTTCTTTCTCATTCCCACGTAAACTCAAACCCCAAAATCTCCATGTGTGGCCTTATCACAGCGGAGCAGCTGCTGTGCAGAAGGAACCCCACATCCAGTATCGTATGAATATGTCATAAATCTGAGGCTGGACTTTCCAGAAGTTTCAGTGTGCTTGGTGGGTGATAGAGATGGGGGGCAGGGGTGCGCCAGAGTTTTAGGGCTAATTAGTCAGATGGGAATAGAAATACACATCAAAATAATTGGAATAAACAGGTGCTCATCATGCTATGGACCCCTTTTTATGTTTTTCTATGGAAAATAATTGTGTGGGAAACAAATGTTGCAGCTTAAAGTTCCAGGTGAAAATGATTACTAGTCTCTAATTTTGTTGACTTAATAATGATCTTTACATCCCTCCTTTGTTCCTCATCACTCCCTCTGTCTCTCATCAGACTTCAGTATCCAGTATAGTATATATTTAGTCTGTCTAAATGCACTTACTTCTCACAGTTCAAATCTAACATGCATGTACTTCATCTGAATGGTTTATCTCATGTTAAGTCACAAGAAGAATGTTCTGGCACATATAAAAAGTATGACAGCTGGAAAAGCCAGGGGTGCCACATACTTTGAAATAACAAGGTGCTAGACACCCTCTAATCACCTTGCATTTTAAATGTGGGTGGTGGTGAGTCAGAACAAAATGCAGTCACAATAGTAATTCTAAGGTTCTGGCTTGGGGATTTTAAAGACTCAAGGCTGTCAGGTTTGTACTGTAACAACAGCTTGGAACTTTTCAAATAGGGTATTCATGTTTATAAACAGTTCCATGGCGATAGAAATGTCCTTCAATTGAATTTTTGTACTGTATGAATTTGTATTTCATAATGGTGGTAGTATGAATTGTTTCAATTCACAGTGCTGATGCTCAGCCCCTCTTTGATGATGTTCCTGAAAGGTATACCATGTTTCAAAGTAATTGTTCAAATGTTTGCACACACTTCTAACTGACTTATATTTGATTAATGGCAGCCATGCTTTTTATTTGACCACAACAGTTGCCGAAGCCACTGCAGATCTATCTCCATGAATGCTAACTGCTAACTAAGAAAAGCGTAATGTCAGAGAATTTATCAGATCACAAATCTAGTTTACAGAACAAGGCGAGAGAAGTGGGCATACTCTCTCATGACTTTGCCTTGACATATGTTCCAACTTGCTGTACAAATTTCCCCCTGAGACCACCAAGGTCTAGCACGATAGATTTTCTCCAGTCTTAAGAAACAGTTTACAGCATTTTTTGTCCCATCAGCCAAATGTTCACATCCCGACGCTGCTACTTTTGGCAGTATTTTTTTTTTTTTTTTTTTTTGCATCATAGTTTACTTATCTAGACTGACAGGGTCATTCATTCTCCAGCCTACTGTAATAATATGTATACAGTGTCTTTTTCTTGCTTAAGGGAAGGTCAACACGTTTCAGAGGTCCACATTCAACTATTTTTTCACCACAAATTATACAGCAAAATAAATACATGGATGAATGAATAAATGCATGCTTAAATAAGAACTAAACGACCCAGTCTTTTACTTCAATCAACTTATTTACACTCAAGCGTTCTGCAGCAAGTGTGGGGTTAGTGTGAATGAGGAAGAACATTAGAGAGGACTAATTAGCCAACGACGAGCAGACTAATGGCAGTATCCCTGTATTTTAGGATATAAAGACTGAAGTTCATCTCATCAGCATCACACCTCAGCCCTGAAAAACAAATTTTACAGTTTTCTGCAACAAAATTAGATTTTTGTTGCATTCAAGATTGTCAAGAGTTTATGGAATACCACAATATGCAAAATAATTTGTAGTCACTGGACACATATAAATGGGGGGTTATTTGAAAGTGTGACAGTAGAGACAGGAAGAATTTGGAGAGAGAGAGAGACAGACAGAGATGAATTGCAACAATGATCTATGAGCACACTTGAACGAGGGACTTAGCAGTTATTGTGTCTTAGATACCCCAACCGGATGCCCCTGAGCTTTATTTTCTAGTGCACATTATTTGTATTAATGTGCAATATACAATTTTTTTTTTTTTTAACAATGATCAGTTTTGCCCTATTAACATTATTAATTAATGTTTTAACCCTTTAGTAAGTTAAATGTGCCTCTATCATCAAAGCAGCAACATAACAAAGCTATTGAACTTTCTCTTTCTGACATAGCATGGCAAACATTGACATTATTTGCAGCCCCCTGGGTTATAATTTTGACATGTGTGTATCTGAATGTTCACAGATGACATGATTATATGATCTGTGTTATGAGTATTCATGAATAATACATATATATAAATACATATAAAACTCAGTAATTGCGCTCTATGTAAGAATATGGAATCTGTGTAATTCAGCTCATCTTTTAAGTCCCCGCCCACCCTGTGAATGTCAGCTGTTCTGCCTATTGGCGACAGGGCTGAGGTAACAAGCCCTCAAAATCCTCCAATATGTGCAGAGATGGGCGGCAGCACTTTTACGCAGGCTCTCAACTGTCTGAAGTTAAAACTCCTGCGCGCTATTCTCGCTGAGTATGTGGAGGGTCCGGACGGGTAGATGCACGGGAATCACCGTATAGGCATCCAGCGGACTCCCAACACTTTGGGAATTTTGACCTTTTCGAGTAAAAAAGACCGGATTGTTTTTCAACATCATTTTGGCCAAGCGACTGTTTTCGGTTGGTTTGGATCACATCCGTCGCAACGATGTTGTTCAATAGACTTATCCTGTGTTTTTCAGTCACAGGTATTGTTTTCGCGCTGCCCGACAGCTCTGGATTATTTTACGCACTGAGATCTGAACTGTCAGAAGATGCAATCTTGGTGGCCAACAACGGAATACGCGTGCCTTTCGGGAGATCTGTCTTCATCGACCCCATCAATGATTTGGTGATTCAGACGCAGCCGGGGGATCGGTGCAGCATCACAGTCCTGGATAATGATCCGCTCTCGCAGAGACCGGGGCATCTCTCTCCCAAAAAGTTTCCGTGTGATTTCGGTCCCAATGATGTGACATACTTCCACTACGGGTCGAGAAGTCCGGCTAAAGACAGAGTGAGGCTGCAGCTCAGGTATGATGCGCAAACCGAAACCGTTATTATCCCGTTTATGATGGAGGTTGAAGTAGTTTTTACGCAGCTAGAGTTACTCACCAAAAACATGCCTCTCACTGTTAATAATCTCAAAGCGATCAGTAACCCCATTGATAAGAAGATTTTAGAGTTCACTTATGACAGAGACTCTCATAAATGTGAGGTTACATCCCTGTCTAGCAGCAGCGCACTGCCGAGATATGGAAAACTCAACGATGGGGGGAAACTTTCTAAAATGATGGACTGTGATGAATTCACACAAGCTGACATCCGCTATGAGCACACGTTTGGCCGCAAGTCTCCCAACAGGGACTATGTCCCCATGGTTGTGGAGCTGCATGATACGGAAGGCAACCTAGTGAAACAGGAGTATTTCCATCTTATGATTCGCATCAAAGAGGGAGAAGAAAACACTCCCCCCAAACCCAGCTTTGTGTCCATGATGATGATGGAGATCAGCCAGTTTGTCATGACCGCCCTCACCCCTGATATGCTCGCTGCTGAAGATGCAGAGTCAGAACCAGATGAGCTTATTTTCAACATCACCTCTCCATTATCTTATGAGGAGGGCTACATAGTCAGCACCGATGACAGAAACCTCCCCATCACGTCTTTCTACCAGAGAGACTTGCGTGATCTGAAAATAGCTTACAAGCCCCCCTCCCTTGATTCAGACACTGAGAGGATTTTCCAGCTTGAGTTTGAAGTGGTAGACACAGACGGGGCCGTCTCAGACCCCTTCGCTTTTATGATAGTTGTGAAGCCGATGAACTCTTTGGCCCCTGTCGTAACGCGTAACACGGGTCAGCTGCTGTACGAGGGGCAGTCTAGGCCTCTCTTCAGTGCCCACAACTTGGAGATCAGCGATGAAGACAACCTGGACACTGTCACCATCACAGTGGTGGATGGGCTGCGCCACGGGGACCTCATGGTGCTGGGCTCTCACAGGAAACTCTTCACACCTGCTGACCTTACAACAGGGTTTGTTGTGTACCAGCACGATGGGAGCGACACATACAGCGACAACATTGTCTTCAAGATGTCGGATGGAAAACACGAAGTAGAATTCCTTTTTCCCATCACAATCGTTCCCACCGATGACGAGCCACCGATTATAAATGCCAACACCGGCCTGGTGCTGTTCAAAAACCAGATGATGCCTATTTCTCCTCTCATGCTCAGCGCTGCTGATATTGACTCTGAGGACTCAACTATTAAATTCACCATTGTCCCTCCCTTTTCCACTATTGGCACAGTGCTATTAAGACAGTCAGATGCTCCAGAGGACCCCTCCTCTTGGAAGTTCAACGCTGAGGATGAAGTGTATGAGAAGGAAGTGACTGCGTGGCTTCAGAAAGATATCACTGACGGGAAGTTGTGTTACAAGCATACAGGCCCTCACAACACAGATACCGTCATGGATCAGTTTGTGTTTACAGTACAGGATGACAATGACCCCCCTAATGAGTCAGGAGAGAGTGTATTTATAATTCGTGTTTTACCCATAGATGACGTTCCCCCTGAGCTTTTCCCTGGCACCACATTGCAGATGACTGTTCAGGAGTACAAGCTCACTCATTTTAGCAAAGAAGTTCTGCGCTACACTGATTTGGACTCTGAGGATCGAGACCTCAAATACATAGTTATACAGCCCCCGATAGATACAGATGAAAATAACCCAGTTGTGTTTGGTTCTTTGGTTCTGACAGACAGCCCCGACACTGAGGTCACTGAGTTCACACAAGCTCAAATTAACCACCATAAGATCTCCTACGGCCCCCCGGATGTTGAGCTTGGAATAACAGCCCACGTCGTGCAGTTTCGTTACACTGTTGAAGACACGGCTGGGAATAACGTAGAAGGAGCTTTCACTATCTACCTCCAGCCTGTCAACAACAAACCCCCTGAGATTACAAACACAGGCTTTAATGTGTTTGAACGTGGTATGCACATCATCAGTATTGCGGAGCTAGACACCACCGACCTCGATACGGATAGCAAACAGATTACCTTTACTCTAAGCCAGCCCCCTAAACATGGCCAGGTCCAGTTTGCATTCACTGATCTAGAGAAAAAAGGGGTTTTCAGACTTGAGGATATCTCAGAGGGGAAGATATCATATATACATGGTGGGGAGGAGACGATGAGTGATGAATTTCAGCTGGATGTCAGTGATGGGTTTCATGTTGTAACCGTGACGGTCAAAGTTAATGTAAAGCCTGTCGATGATGAAACTCCAACAGTCAGCCTGCCTCTGGGAACAATCGGCTCTCATATGGATGTGCTGGAAAACGGAGCCACAGAAATCACAACTAATGTCATTCAAGGCCATGATGATGACACAGATGACCTCCAGCTGACTTTTATTGTGGAAGATCCTCCAGTTATGGGTGAAATATTGGTTAAAGGAGTGCCTGCCACTCGGTTTACACAGGCTGATATTATTAATGGCGTAGTTGTGTATGCACACACCGGTGGTGAGATAGGTCTCTCCTCTCAGCAGGATGGCTTCAATTTGACTCTCACAGACATGTCCGATGATTGGACAGTGGGTGGCAATAAGGTCAACGGAGTCCACATTCGAGTCACTATCCTTCCTGTTGACAGCCAGGCCCCTGAAGTCGGAGTTGGGATTCAATTCAGTGTCATTGAAGGGGAGAAATACGCCATTGGCCCTCAGCACTTGAACGCTGATGATAATGACACTCCAACGGATGATATCCTTTGCACCGTCATTGTTCAGCCCACTGCCGGCTATGTGGAAAATATATCACCCGCCCCAGGCTCAGAAAAGTCCAGGTCAGGAACAGCTATCAGTGCTTTTACCATCAGAGACATCAGGGAGGGGAATGTCTACTATGTGCAGAGCATTCACAAAGGGGTAGAGCCAGTGGAAGACAGGTTCACATTTAGGTGCTCTGATGGGATCAATTTCTCAGAGAACCATTTATTCCCAATTGTCATCATCCCAGCAAATGATGAAATGCCAGAAATTTATTTGAGAGAAATAGTCGTGATGGAGGGGATGAACATCATCATCGACACTCCGATTCTGAACGGGGCCGATGTCGATATTCCACCTGAGGAGCTGATGTTCATCATTTCCAAACCTCCCAAACATGGTGCCATTTTAAACCAGCTATCAACAGGCTCAATTTTGGTGACTAATTTCACTTTAGAGCAGATTCGGGAGGCATCAAGTATTATTTATGAGCATGATGACTCAGAGACAACAGAGGACAGCTTTGATGTCACTCTGACTGATGGAAAGTACTCCGTGCAGAAAACAGCCATGGTTGTGATCATTGCTGTGGATGACGAAACCCCCAGAATGCTCATCAACGACGGCCTGGAGGTGGAAATTGGGGAGACCAAAGAGATTAACAACCAAGTACTCAAAGCAACAGATTTAGATTCAGATGACAGTACGCTCACATATATCATCCGGTTCGGTCCTGGTCAGGGTCTCCTGCAGAGGAAAATCCCATCTGGTTCTCTGGAGAACATCACACTCGGCATGAATTTCACACAAGCTGAAATCGACGCAGGGCTTATACTTTACACACACAGCGGACAGGAGGGCATCCGAGACTTGATTAAATTTGATGTCACAGATGGAATGAACCAACTAATTGATCGTTACTTCTACATCACTGTGGGCAGTATTGACATGGTGTTCCCTGATGTGGTCAGTAAAGGCGTGTCTCTTAGAGAAGGTGGCAGAGTGACTTTGACCACAGATCTTCTCAGCACCACTGACCTCAACAGCCCTGATGAGAATTTAGTCTTCACCATCACAAGGGCCCCCATCAGAGGCCACCTGGAGTGTACAGATACTCCCGGGATGCCTATTGTGTCTTTTACTCAGCTCCAGCTGGCGGGCAGTAAGATTTACTACATCCACACCTCCGACGATGAGGTGAAAATGGACAGTTTTGAGTTTGAAGTCACTGACGGCTATAATCCTATATTCAGAACGTTCAGAGTCTCTATTGTGGATGTTGATAATAAGAAACCTGTTGTTACTGTAAACAGTTTAGTTGTCACAGAAGGGCAGATTAAGCTGATTACACCATTTGAGCTCACCGCTGAGGACCAGGATACGGCTGAAAAGCTGCTAAAATTCACTGTCACCCAGCTGCCTGTTCATGGTAAACTCCTCTACAACCAGTCTGCGCCCATCACCAGCTTCACCAAACAAGACCTCAATGAAAACCTCATCAGCTACAAACATGACGGAACTGAATCATTAGAGGACTCCTTCTCCTTTACAGTCACCGATGGCACGCACACTGACTTTTATGTGTTCCCCGACACTGTGTTTGAGACTCGGCACCCTCAAACCATGAAGATCACCATTGTGGCGATCGACAACGGCATCCCCCAGATCGTGGTGAATAAAGGTGCCCCTGCTTTGAAGATCTTGGCCACAGGTCACCTGGGGTTCCCTATCAGCTCCAAAGTGCTGAGAGCAGAGGACAGAGACAGCACCCCAGCCTCCCTGGTGTTCCACGTCACCACGCAGCCCAAACACGGCTACATCGTTAACCTGGGAGAAGGAAACAAGTCCATCAACACATTTAGTCAAGGTAAACAAACACCCTTCACTATTATAATGTATGACCTTTGCATGAATATTGCATGTGGGTGGCATAATCAAATGACAACTATTTTGTTAAGTACTGTTCAGTGGTTGAGTCATGGGATTTTAAAATGTAACTGCCAGTTCCTGTAAACAAAATAACCTTAAAGGTTATTCCACTTATTAAAATAACAAGAAATATTACAACTTTTTATTACTTAGCAAGATTACAGTAATGTCAATCTGACATGAAAAATGCCTTTCCCCATTCAAACATCTTTCCCAATTGGGTAACACTTTATAATGACTACACACTATGAAGCATTAGTTAAGTACTTAATTCATCATTTATAAAGCATTGTTCCTACATTATTGTTTTATGATTAACTAAATTTATTTTTAATTAATTAAAAAACAACAACATACAACTCACAACATGAACACATCTCCTCCCCGTCTGAGCTACATATATACATAATATTAAATTTGCAGTATTAATATGTGTTTATAAAACATACATTAACACACTAACCGACCATTAGTGCATGTCTAAATCATTATATGTGTAAATACATGCATAAATGTACAATAAATAGTTTGGTAATTATTTACTTACACTTTCTTAATGATCTTGTGAACTATTGACAACTCCTAAATAACTTGTTTGTAATTGATGTAATACTTAATTTAGAAATGGTGAATCCCTCATTCATAAAGTATGAAAATACAATCATTAAACACATTATAGATGAGCTTATTAATCAAGAATAAAACATGTATAACTGTTTATGAATATCATACTAATGTGTAATAATGTAGGAACAATACTTTATAAATGATAAATTAAGTATTTACTCATACTTAACCAATACTTCATAGTGTGTAGTTATTTTAAAGTGTTACAAAAAAAATGGTATGTATCATAACCATGCTTATTTGGCAAATGGAACCGGTTTTAATCATCATTTTTTGTAATCAAATAATTATAATCCCCTAAAGTGTGATATGATACTCATCATGTGAAACTAAACTTCAGAGAAAAACATGTTAAAGTTAAAAATCCCTGCAAATCTATAAGTTTTGATTAATGTTTCACACTGCCTACTAAAGATTTTAATTTATGGAGTAATAATTAGATGTGCCTTCCTCATCAAATCATAATTAGCAGACCAAAGTTAGAGGCTGATGTCTCACACAAATGTCTTGTAGACGGTTCGGGATGAATAATTTATTATTTCTGCATCTCCGGGAAAATGTTCACATCTGATGTTCTCAACAGTGGTTTGTTAAATGAAGCAGGACAGATGTAGAGGATCATGTGAAAAGGTCACAGCAGATCTTTCAGTGACAGGATGACATTTGAGTTTGCGGCACATCATGGTTTGACCCGGTCAGTTCAAATTTGTAATAATTTATAGCAATTTGTGCATCTTAACAATTAATTTAGAAACCTGAAACCTCTCAACAAAATACATTTCTATAAAGCACCAACATTCAGAGTGAGATATGCCACCTGCACTATGAATTATTAAACATTTCTGCATGTGTCTGTTTATTGATAATGCAGACAGAATCAAGACAACAATGCCCCTGATTGAGGTTTAAAGCGATGCAAACAGTGCAGTATTTCATGTCATGCTGAGGCAATTAACAAACAAGTAAGAAAATTGACTGCTTGTGCCACAGCTTGCCACAAGCACAGGGGGGCTGAGAACAGTGTAAAAAAAACCTCTTCAGTCTGCAGGAGACGGACAATTATGGCAACCACTGAGCGGCTGCAGTCTTTGAGGAATAAAGGGCACAGATGAGACAAGAGTGTGGCGAGAAAGAGAGGCAAAGGAGCAGAAGAGGGGCAGAGAGAGCAAGTAAAGTGGAAGAGAGTGCAAAAGAGCCAGGAGGAAAGGGGGTGAGGGGGAGGTGTAGGTGGCATGAGAGAAATAAAGAATGAGGCAAGGGGCGTGAGAGAGTGAGTGAGAGAGAGCAAACGGGCTCGTCAGAGGAATCAGTCAGGTGAAAGAGACAATCCCTCGCTCTTTATTTACTCGTCCTATTTCCAGGGCACATCCCATGAGGCTTTCTCTTTAAATATTTGATGAACAATGTGCCCCTGGTTCACAGTGTTGACTTTACATTTGCAAGGTCCTCGGGTTCAAGGCTGCGTCACGACACTTCTTAACACAGAAAAGAACCTTTTCCTGCTGCTTCTCCTGTGCGATCAGATCGATACTCGCTAATGTGAAAAGATAAACATTAATTTGAAACAATGCTCTTAAAGAAATGTTCTTCTAATGTACAAATGTAAGATGGTTTTGTTCTTTTTAATCCATGCCTCAATGTTAGAAGGGAAGGAGAGGCAGCAATGACAGGATCCACCTGAGAGATTTAAGATTCGTCCCAGCCAGGAGTCAGGGGTTCATACTTTTATGAACCTCCTTCCTCTGAAATCTATTATTGAAGGAGGTGGTTCACAGAGGCCAAGCCCTTTCACAGTCTTGATGATTTTTTTGCACTGTAATAGAGGTTTCTGTAGAATGGTGGGGGGAAAAGGCAGGCAGACACCCTGTAATTCAACAGCTGTGGAAGTGTATGAACCCGCTGCAATCCTGCTTTTAACATTCTTACCCTCGTCTGTCATTAAAAGATCCACTGTCACCTGGTTTTCGGGGCTGTTGACACAGAAAGGTGGCAGGTTCAGGATTTAAGCGTTTTCTGTTGGTTTAGCTCGAGCTGTCGCGGATTTCAGGTTACGGCCTTATCGGCCTGGATTACGGATGCATGACTTTCAGAATGCTTTCTCTGGTACAAAATTGTTCATGCTGAGTGCTGATAAGGAATAAAATCAGTGTGATACTAGAGACCTGCTGTTACTGTTGCTGATATGGTGCTGAAGCAGGACAGCTTCCATCTTTGAACAATTATTCGACAGAGAGAGTGTTTGAACGAGCCATAAAGCATTAATACAACTTCAAAGTGTGTTTGAGGCTATTTCTGTGTAACCAGCGTGAAACTTCACATGAAGGTTTTTATTGTCTTAAAATGCAAATAGTTTCATAAATATATATTTTTAATCATGACAAGGACAAATCTCTTCGATAAACAATTCATAATTTAGCCATCACCTTCATTTAAGTTGGGGGCAAGGTTAAACTTTTGATAATGCATCATCTCACATCAACATGACTTCATTTTGAAAGAGTATATTGACCTTACTTTGCATGTCGGTAATTACATCAAAACATTTGTTGTTGTTTGTTTATCATTTTGAGTTTTTGTTTTGTTTTTGTTTGTTGGTTTTGTTGTTGAAAGGGATTTACCACATTTGCACAAAATTATTTTTCTTGTGCTTCCTGCAGCCCTGATTTTTATACCTGTTTTATCACCCGATACTCCAAAAAACTAAAGTTACTCTTCTGTTACAGCTGATATCGATGACCTGAACATCTGCTATGTGTTACGGAATGAAGAAAATGCTACAAGTGATCTCTTCCATTTCTCCGTGAAGGATTATGGTACGTTTTTACTTATTTCTTTCTTTATTCTTTATTTCAATTTTTCTGCACAGAGACTGTTGAGAAAGGTCCTAAATGGGTTGCCAAATGACATTTCAACAAAATGTTGATAGATACAAATTGCCTCAGGTGAAGATCAAACCTGTCACGTTGTGGGTATGGTATGGTCTCCGTTACCTTTGGACCCATCTCTTGGTGAATCTGTAACTCTACAGCAGTTGTCAAGGTTTAGAGAATCACACTTGCATCATATTGTAGCTTATAGCGAGATTCATTTTGTAAATTGTTTCTGGAAGGAACAGCTCAGTAAAGAATATTTTTAATCATTCTGTTGTTTTCATTAACAATAACTGGGCTAAATGGAAGCCTTTTTTTCTGTCAGCTTCAGATGCATAAGGGCGACTGATTCACTATGTGCACTGATTCAGGATTTGCCTATAAAGTGATCTGCCATTCAGAGCAGCAGTGCAGTTGTGGGTCAGAATATCAATCTCTGACAAATCTGCGTAGGCTGACAGAGGCCCTTTGTCTGTAATGGTATGCTACAAATGATGCTACATCTTATTAACTTACTGGTTCATCAAAGATAGGAAAGTCATTTTTGAGGTGCTGACATTAACGCACATCACTTTCACAGTTTCAAGATTAAATGGGACTGTGACTGGGTCTGTGTAATTTGTGAATATGACTGCAGGATATGTCAAGTAGTATTACTGTATATTCTATCTATCTGATGCAAGGAAGATTTCTCAGGGTTTTTTGTCAGCAAAGAAACAATCTTAAAAACATGTATTTAAAATACAATCTACTGTACATTAATGTAGATCAAAAGAAAGAAGTGCTGAGTTGGTCAGTCTGAACTGTGCTAAATGTCAGTATTTGAACTGTTTGACTCCAGAGGGTTAGAACAGTTCTCATACATAGAGCAAAGACCACTTTCAGTTTGAGGAAATTTCTATTTGTAAAGTCCTCTGTGTTGTATTTATTTGATATGCATTATGGCCGTCATTCACTTCCTAAATTATGCCCATGCAACTTCCTCTTTACATTCCGTTCTATATGGAGTTAGAGTCCATTTACTAAGGCAGCAGCTAATTAAGCAATCAGCGACTGGGAGTCTTGAGTAGGAAATGTCTGCGAGTGAAGGAGAGCTTAAGAGGTGGCTGCATTTTTCTGAAATCAGCAATTATTGGGGTATGTATACCTGTGGTCTCCTAAGAACAAATCATATACAAGAGAAAAAACAAACATTAAGGGAAATGCACTCCAAATTAATAAATGCTGCACAATCATACAAGAGTGGAAGCAGCACCAACAAGTGTGACATGTTGCAAATACCAAAACATACACAGGTTGGTTGTCTTAGTCTTATTAGAAGCACATTTCCTCATTGTTTCTGTATGTGTTTTGTCCTAGACCATAACCAATATAAATAATGATTATATATTTATTGACACGATTGCAAAGCAATGCAAGTAAGTACAAGTTATTAAACAAAAAAAGCACATGGAATGGCATTATACAAAGTCTAGATGTTATATTAAAAGAATAAAGCATCCTAAATAAATGCTTTCATAAAACCTTCACATTGTGGTTTAGGTTTAAGTGTCATGACCGCAGAGCCACAAATCCCAGTTCCCACTTTTTCAAGCACATCACAGGGAATGGGCTTATTTGTAATTGGCTTCTGCTCTCTTTTCCTTTCCTATTTTTTAACTAATTGAGTTGTTAATACATTTTTACTCCATCGCAACCTTATTGTACGTGTGCAAATGTGCACCTACTTTCTTTGTGTGAAAATGACTAAATTAGACATATACCACCCATTTTTTTCACCCATCTGCAATCCTCATTTAATCTCCCCTCTAAAGAGAGTTGGTGTTACTGCAAACTGATTCTGGATATGGGATTTGAAAAGGAAAACAAAAACACACTATTAACATACTGTTAAAAGACAGCACTACAGTGAATCAGAGCAGCAGATATAACAAAGCAAAGCATCCTTCTCAGTGTCATCCCCCCAAAAATGTCTACACGCCTCTATTTTACAGAAGGTGAGCATTATATGTAACATTACATTCATTTAAGCAGGCACACCTATGTATATAAAAATGTGTTAAAACTAATCCAGATGTGTGCTGGTACACACACGCAAATGATCCCACACATGCAGGCACAGCAGAGCACAGAGGGGTTGCCGTAGGCTAAGGGCGGAACGGCCTCCAGCACAAAGAGGTTTTTGATATTTAAGAGCCCAGGCAGCATTGTGGGTAATGAGAGCCCTGGGCGTTTGAGCTGGGCAGAGCCCCGAGGCAGCCACTGGTAATTACGGGGCCCTATTACAGGCTCATCTACAGGGAAAGAGTGGCAAGAAGCATCTTCTGTCATAGGTTAAGACCGGGGGATCACTATAGTTAACTGTAATGGGCGGCAACATGGCTTGTTTCCCAGGCTTCTCTTTGGCCATGGGATGTTCAGATGACAGTGGTGCAGCAGAAAAAACAACACAAATTATAATGAGGCAAATTTGAAAATTATGAAAACAAAATGATTACAAAATACTCTGCAACTAATGATGATTTTCACTATTGATTGGTCTGCCAATTATTGTCTCGATTGATTCATCATTTTGTCTTATTTTTTTGCAAACCCACATATATTCATTTTACTATCACATAAAAAAGAGCAAATCTTCAGATTTGAGAAGCTGGAACAGGAGACTTTGTATTTTTGCTTGAAAAACTACTTTCATTCATCAATTCTCAATCAATAGTTGCCATTAATTTCAGTCAATTGACTTTTCAATTAATTAACTACTTGTTTGGTTCTACTTAATTGGTCAGTTCATTGAAATGACAAAAACACACATATTCACAACTCTAGTAGTGCAGATACTGTAGTTTTGGTTTTATTTGTCTAGGTTTTGAGATATCTGAGATATCAAAAAACCAAAGGCCTCTGCATGGCTAGATACCACTGAGGGAAAATGGAAAAACTTGTTTTGTTTTGTAATATGGGTGAATTTGCATTTTTTTTATATGACAGCAATTACCCTGCTACTTTAAAAAATACATTATATAGGCATGATTTGTCATTTTCATGTAGTTACAATGCAAAATATGTTTTATATATTCTCACACAGTAGGATCTTTTTCTGAGAAGGAAGTACCAACTGAATAAGACCAGCATGTTTCGTCTCGACCTCTCTGCTCATCTCATTTCCTTCTGTACGGTTCTCCTCCCGCTGCAAATGAGGTTGATTGTTACAATAGAATCCTTTCATCCCATCCTCAAACCTCCTTGCACATGAGCAACCACAACAGACCACTGCTTTATCTAGAGTTACAATATATCTCCTTAGAACATCCACTGCAGCTTTTATTCACATGGCACTGCACCCAATACACATTACAAGCATTTGGTGGTCTTTGCAAATATCTCTTGAATATACACAAAATACTATATTTGCGATTTCACCATGTTAGCGTTTGTTTGGGCATGTGCTTGGTTGTGGATGTGTGGTTGTGGATCTGTGGTGCAACATTTCTCCTCTCTTCAAAAGGCCTCTTTTCATAAAAGCAAGGCCAACACTTCAGATGAAATGACCTCCTCCTGTTGCCTCTATCTGGTGAATGATAAGCCTTAGCAAATTATTCATAAGCATGCAGAGTTTCTTTTCTAATGGATGAAAAGGAAATACATGAGTAAATTTCAAACTGCTTCTATAATAACTTTTAAAATAGTAGAATGACATAGTCTGATTATGTCTTGGCTCAGAAGTTTGAAGTCACCAATGAACACTGAATGTAAATGGGACAATCCAGTTTTAGAATTGAAAAAGCTGTCTGTAATTCATTCCAAGTTGAAACTTATTGTACTACATCTTTTCCCAATCCTCTTGTCATAAATCTCATCTGCTTTGAGAAGGTGATGTGAAAAAAAACTAAAAAAGCAAACAATTACAGGCTTAAACTGACTGTCACCGTGGTCACAAATGGAGGGTAATCCCTTGACCTTTGTTTTTTGTTGTTGTCAACCTGTCGAGCAAAGTTTACTGATCAGGGCAGAATTGTAAGGTAATACATCAGCATGCAGCACACACACACACACACACACACACACACACACACACACACACACACACACACACACACACACACACACACACACACACACACACACACACACACACACACACACACACTAACAAGTCCCCTGGATTTATGAGAGGATTCACTTCATCTGTCTGTGTACAGGAATTTACTGTCAATCACTTCTCCAAGGGCCAAACTCTCCTATCTTCATCCTCTTCATCTCTCCCTTCTCACTCTGTCAGTCTTAGATCTTGTTGGATGTGTTTTATTCATTTTCCATTCTTTTACTCCACTCAGCACCACATGTTCATTATATATTTTATTTTTTAGTGTAATTTTTGTTTTTCTCACCGCTTATGAATGTCTTTTTTTCCTCTCGAGGTACAGTCTTTATATTTTGCCATCCTGTCTCGCTGAGTTTAATCTCAAAGTATGCTGTGGTTTATTGTGCTGAGTGTCGACTCTGTCTCAGGCATCAGGATTTGGTTTTACTGTCACACCCTCGCTGTCTTTTCCTGCTGTCTGTACCCGCCTGCCGTGTTCGTCTGTCAGGGTAGCTGCTGATGGATCTCTCTGTTCTAGGATTACAGCACATTCTGCAGTTGTGAATGTCGCTCGCTATGATCTGCATCTCATTAGAGCATTGAGATGTGAGTGTGAGACTCGTTGAAGAGATTTTTCATCATGTTAATCATCTTTGATTCTGTATCTCTCTATGCTTGACAGCCGCGCTCGACGTGTAAACACACAAGCATGACCAAACACCCTCTAATCTCAAGAATAAACAAAAAGCTGGATTTTTTTTAACATTTATTTTGCCACTGAAATGTACATTACATTTTTGACTATATGACTAAATGGCTCCAAATTATCCGCATCTGATTTTTTCTCTTCTCATCTTTAGTTTTTCTGTAACCTTTTTTTCCACACAGTTACTTTACTCTATTTTTTTTATCTTAGAAGTTAGTTTATTTCCATCTAATTTTCACCCTGTCCTGCCTCCTTGTGATATGGCGTATAATTGTCTCTATACAAAATGAAATGGTTGGAAACCTCACATAAAATTTCATTCTCTGTTTTACGGCCTTTGTAAGTCTTCCTTACCGTCTTTGTTTTCTGCTACAGTATTATGGTATATGACCATAACAATGCAAAGTGTTACTTTATTTTTCTATTCACATTGCAATATAAAAATACACAGCTGTTGTGAGCTCTGCTATTGTTTGTATTTTAAAACCCTCAAGTAAAAACCATATATCTAAAAGTAAACATTTGATGTAAAAATGAACATTTTAAAATTTTAAAAATGTAACTTTTGTTTTACGGAGTCTGAGGAGATAATTGAGGGAAATGAGAGCAGAGGGAAGGAGAAGCCAGAGATTTCAGTAGCTAGTTTATCATCTCCGTGCTTAGACACAGTTAGCTCTCAGGGGTGCCAGTAACTATCCTGAGATACATTAAACTAATCCCTCTGTTAAATATTATATTGGTGGTGGCATGGGGAGTCTTGCTGAAGCTGGAGTGATAGGCCTGCTGGAGTTCTGTCTCTGTGATGCTTTTAGATGTAATCAGTCATCGGACACTCAACACGCACACAAACATGTAGGCGTTTACACGCTGATACAGGCTTATGTGTACACACACATGCACAACTGCTGACGCACACATACACCTCAAGGATCCACCATTTCTTTGGCCCTAGAGCCTTCTCCCTTTAAGCTATGCCCAGGGTCGAATATGACTGTCTTTGTAGACATCAGTGAAAAACCTCACGGTTATTAAGTGTAACAAGAACTTCAAAGGAGTGAGGATTCTCTGCAGATGTCAGTTTCTTATGGTTTCATGTGTAAGGTCGCTTAAGGTGTTTCTGCAGCAAAGTCATGCCTGATGGCTATTTAATGTAAGGAGGAAACATTATTCAACTTTTATCTCTTTAAGGTTGGTGGGGGGTGGGGGTGGGGGGGGTTTGGTCTGTCCCCTTCACTTCCTGTGTGCCCAGAGGCCCACACAGACAAACAACCACATATACAGTGTGTAATACTCCTACACCAGATTTGTCCTTCTATTCGGTTTGACATCCTGTGAAGTGATTGATCAAATGCAGTGACTAGTGGAAATACCTACACACACATTTAAGGTGGCAGACCAGACAGTAAAAATGTACCTGATCCCAAATTAACAACAAAGAAAGCTCACACGCATTGGCTTCAACTTGCACTCAAGTTGAGCAGCATTTTAAATACTTGTCTTTGCCCAGGGCCATGAATTCCTGGTCAGCCTACTGATATCTCATCACACCTCAAGTGATTTCCACTATCATGCTGATTGCCTTGGGCAAAGCCTAAATTGGTGGAATACACACACACACACACACATACACACACACACACACACACACACACACACATACTTCCACTGAATGATTAACTGAATGGTCGCCAATATTATATATATATTATAACAACAGGATTTTTTGACACATTTGTGTCAGAACTGCCATAGGTGTTGATGTTGTCATTGTATGGATTATCAGCTCACTTGATGCACATGCTAAATCAGGTATCCACTAACAACTAGTGCAGCAATTGATAATAGGAGAGATGTGGAGCGAATTTTGTGTTTTAATAATGCCTTTTTGCCTTTTGCACTTATATTTACTCTTGCATCCAAATGGTTTGTCTTGTTGGCATAAACCACACACACACACACACACACACACACACACACACACACACACACACACACACACACAGTAAAAGAAAGACACAGCTAAGTGCAGAACTCATCACAATCTTTGTGATTGTCTTTGCCATTAGTTGCACACAGCCTCCAACGTTTGTACAGTGACTGCTTCACATCTGTCAGGATAAACTAAAAGGTATTGAAACATCCTGATGGGGAGTAAGATATATGTATTTTGTCAACCATCACAATTTATGTAGAGAGGTACTCTGATCAGATGGATGGTGCGTGGGCTCCTATTACTACAAAAATATTACTGGTAGTTTATTTTAGCAGAAAGAGTGTCGCAGCGCTTCACATGCTACATGCTTTGTGATGTCAGTTGCCAACTGAATAAATAGCAGATTTAGCTATTACGTCCTAGTCCAATGTTTCTCAAAAGTTTTCCATGGTGAGAGATCATCGGGTTTGTTGGTTGCCAGTTGCACTAGGACTTGGGGACTCGTATACAAAGGAGTACAGAAGGCAGATGGAGACGTAACAGTGAGGGAAGGGCCACACCGCCAGTAGCAGAATAATGTACTTAGCAGCAGACGGCATCGCCTCACTGTGATACATTTCCTTTGATTTTGGGTGTGAAGTCTCACACACATACAAACACACACATCAGTAAAGTCAGAAGAAAATCTACATTTATTTATCTGGTGGTGATGTTTCTAATCTAAATGTAATTTTAGCAGTGTTGGCTGTTACAGAACATGCTCCAGCAGTCTCTGTTATCAAAAGCACAACAGTCCAGCTCAAAAAGAGGTGACCTCATACAGGATAGGCCCCCTCCATCCCCCACATTTCACTAACACTCGCAGACACTTTAACACTATCTTCACACATCCCCAAAACCTGTGAATGATAGTATGTGTGTGTGTGCTACAAATAAATGTGAGTTATGTGTATCGAACAATAGTGAGTCTGTGTTGGAAAAGAGTTTGAAAAAGCATTTCCAGGGAATCTGATGTGAAGATTTAATGTGGCAATTTTGAAATTGTGGTCGCTGTCAGGTTGCAGAATGAGTGCTCTAGATCCATATTTGCTGTGCCTAGTGGTGGCCATGGACAGACTCTATAATGTATTTATTTCCTGACGATTTCAGTCTGATTTCTTTATCATCCCAAGAAGGAAATTATTTGTCTAGCTGTGTGACATGTAACATACAGTATTCAGCAGGTTACAACATATTGTGTCAAACATGAAGTTAATGGTGATTTTGTTTGTTGGTGTAACTTATAAAAGTCTAAAATGGTGCTTGCTAGGCTGACAACAGTATGTATCAATATACAGTATATATGAAAAGAAACAAAAAAAATGACTTAGTTATTTTGTAATAATTGTAATTGTAATCTAAGAAACAGTTATTGTGGCACCCGATATTGCCAATGTTCAGAGCTATTTCTTGCTGTCTTACTGTTGTTCTTTTTCTCTAAACTGTCTTCCGTTTGCTCTTAAGCAGACTTAAATAGAACAAGCATGGCAGGCCTGTGCTCTCAAATCACTTTGATTTGACTCAAGTCAGAATCAGATCAAGAATTTGATAACATATTCTGCTTTACAAAATCAAAAATAACTTTCAACTTCACTTTGATTTTAACATTAACGTCTCTTGACTTTAGATGGTCTCAAGTTTTATGACATGACGAGCAGATACTCAGGCCTATACTGTAGTGTGTGAAGGTCAGTAGCACTTGTTTTGATGTGCATTTGAAAGAATGATTGTACCCACGTGGAAGATTAAATAATACAGTAAATACTAATAAAACCAAAACAATGAGCTAAAAGAGGCTAAAAGATTAAGCTTGCTTGACCATATAGTTGAGACTCTATAGACTAAACTGCATTATCCAAGTCAGGAGCTGAGTCTATATTGTCTCAGACCATGTAGACCCAAACAAGATGGTTTACATGATGACATGCAGCACACTTGTTCACTTACAGTACTGACCATATAAGGTTACATGCCTTTTGATTTTAACCCTTTATGATTATAAAATAGCTGTCAGTGATTACGCTGTAAAGTAGATCCTACATCACAAGGCAGCATCAAAACTGTAGCATCGATTTTTTACCTACAGATGTCTCAGTGTCCTGATCTTTGAAATGTTTTGTGCAGAAGATATGATCCCTAATTGGTTCAAAAAACCCTCGTGGTGAGTTTTTGTTAGGAAAGTCTTTGAAAGAGGATATAAAGTGAATTTAGTTCTATTGAGGATGATTTCAAAGCTGCTTTTTTGTATGGTCAGCACATGTGAGAGGGCTTTTATTAATCCAAAAGGCTCGAGGAATGAGTCTGAAGCTCTCTGAGTCAGATCCTTATTGTCTGTGTACAGCTCCTCACCTTCAGTGGGAGGTCACACAGAAGGACTGGTAGACACACACAAACATACAAATACAGACACACTAAGATCTCAGGCAGTTTATGCTGCATTTACTATCAGGGAGCTGGGATTAAAGTAAAGGTTTCAGTGAAATTGGGATTGAAAAGTTGTTTGTGTTGCGGTGGTGTATGTATGCAATTTCTTATTTGCACCCGCTAAGTGAAGCCTGAACTTGGCCTACAGGCTTTTTGGAGGATACATGAGTCTGTTTTTATATTAGCTGTCTCCTCACCTCAGCATGTTGTAGCTATGTCTGCCAAGACAGAAATTGCTAAAACCTCTGCTGCGTTTTAGCACCATGTCGACATGTCATGAAGCTTTATTCCAACAGAGAGCTGATTACTGAGTACTTATTTGTGGAGATGGAGGGTATCATCTCCACTCCTTGTGATGCCATTTATGATATTTTATTGATCAGGATAGGGAAATGCTCCTTTGTTTTCTGTCATCAGCGTGTCAGAGTACAGTATAAGTAACACAGTAGCACTACCTTTTTTGCACAAGGTTTTTACAATTATGCTGCCCTGCTGCCGTTTATGACCTCTACGATGATGGAGGTGAAGTGCTTTGTTGTTTGTGCTTTTGAAAGCCTTATTGCAGTATTTTAGAAGGCATAAATAACTTGAAAGAACAAGCAGCTCTAAAACTGTCATCAATAGAGCTAATTGAGATTTCCTTTCTGACAGCCTAAACGTTAAGTTTGCCCAAACAGTCCTCCACCTCTGCTTTTCCCTCTGCCAGTTAAACACACTCAGACATTTAGTTTAACACTCACAGGAATGTCATGCATACTTAGCGATTGTTTATCACTACACAAAAGCAGAAAAAAAGACAAAGATCCCACCTCCACTTCTTTTATTCAAGTTTGACAATGCTATCTCATTATTTCCTTTGATTAACATGGCACTCAATCTTTTTTCCCTGCAGGTGGGTGAATTAGCCACAAGCAGCAACTTCCTGTCTGCCTGTTGAAGTGGCAGCTATTGAGTAGTTCTATTAGCAATAACATTACCATTTACTCTGCAAACCCTTCCTTAACAACACTGATTCGCTAGCATGAATCAAATCCTCAGGATGATGTGCACAAGTGAGAAGTAAATACTGTTCAACAAAGGGACATTTTCATTTTATTGTGGAGCACATGCAAATATCGACTGTTAGATATAGAAAGGTGTAATATTGTGTGGTTTCTTTTTAATTAATCTGTAAATATTCTGCAGTTGATGTGTTGGGAACATTTGGATTGAAAATAATTAAAACACTTTTTCTTCATTACAGTTTTACAACAATTGCCCCCTTGGGTCACATATTTTCCCAGAGTTTCCTTTCCAGTTTTTACTGAATATTGAACTCAGCATTTGGCATTTAAATAGGCACAGACCCACCCCAGCACACAGCAGTTCTACAGAGACATTGTGTGCACACTTTTTACAGTAAGAAGATTTAAGAAGCACCACAATGTGAATTCAGCTAGGTATAAGAGAAAAAATGTTTACAATTAGGAGTAACAAAATGTATTTACTATGTTCGTATGTATTTTGTCCAGGTGGGAACAAGCTCAAGGGACAGCAGTTCCGTCTGGACTGGGCCTGGATCTCTCTGGAGAAAGAGTACTACGTGGTGGACGAAGAGGACAAGTTCCTGGAGGTGGTGCTCAGACGGAGAGGATACCTGGGAGAGACATCTTTCATTGGTTCGTCTGTTTGTCTTTCTGTCTCTCTTCCTCTCTTCCAAGAGAACACACTTTGTGTTTTTAGCCAGGTAGCAGTTTGGCCCCAGGGATGACAATGTCGGTTTGTCAGTCGGTTAATCAGCTTACCACTTCAGTCCAGATTGAAATAACACAAATATCAACAACTGCTAGATGGATTACCCAAAACATTTGGTTGATGATAGACGATAAACCCTAAATACTTTGGTGATACCCTGACCTTTAGTGCAAACATGAGGTTGACATTTTTGGTTTTGAGTGAGCTGTTTCAACAACTGTTAGATTGATTGCCATGACATTTGGTAAACACATTTATGTCCCCCTCAAGATGAATTGTGAGTATTTTTCATCTAGCGCCATCATCACCTTAGATTTTTAAATTGTCCAATATTTTGTTTGTGGACCAGATGCCAATTACTAAAGTAATGACATTCTCATCAGCACCATAAAACATCATATTAGCATAGCTTATTAGCATTTTCATTGCGAGTATGTTAGCATCCCCCACATTTCACTAACACTCGCAGACACTTTAACACTATCTTCACACATCTCCAAAACCTGTGAATGATAGTATGTGTGTGTGTGTGTGTGTGTGTGTGTGTGTGTGTGTGTGCTACAAATAAATGTGAGTTATGTGTATCGAACAATAGTGAGTCTGTGTTGGAAAAGAGTTTGAAAAAGCATTTCCAGGGAATCTGATGTGAAGATTTAATGTGGCAATTTTGAAATTGTGGTTGCTGTCAGGTTGCAGAATGAGTGCTCTAGATCCATATTTGCTGTGCCTAGTGGTGGCCATGGACAGACTCTATAATTGTTTATTTCCTGACGATTTCAGTCTGATTTCTTTATCATCCCAAGAAGGAAATTATTTATGTAGCTGTGTGATATGTAACATACATTATTCAACAAGAAGGAAATTATTTGTGTAGCTGTGTGATATGTAACATACATTATTCAGCAGGTTACAACATATTGTGTCAAACATGAAGTTAATGGTGATTTTGTTTGTTGGTGTAACTTATAAAAGTCTAAAATGGTGCTTGCTAGGCTGACAACAGTATTTATCAATATACAGTATATATGAAAAGAAACAAAAAAAATGACTTAGTTACTTTGTAATAGTTTTTTTCTAATTGTAATCTAAGAAACAGTTATTGTGGCACCCGATATTGCCAATGTTAAAGCTATTTCTTGCTGTCTTACTGTTGTTCTTTTTCTCTAAACTGTCTTCCGTTTGCTCTTAAGCTGACTTAGACAACTGCTAGATGGATTGCCAAAACATTTGGTTGATGATAGACGATAAACCCTAAATACTTTGGTGATACCCTGACCTTTAGTGCAAACATGAGGTTGACATTTTTGGTTTTGAGTGAGATGTTTCAACAACTGTTAGATTGATTGCCATGACATTTGGTAAACGCATTTATGTCCCCCTCAAGATGAATTGTGAGTATTTTTCATCTAGCGCCATCATCACCTTAGTTTTTTAAATTGTCCAATATTTTTGGTGGAGCTGGTCGTTTAATAGTCGACTCGGAAGAAATTACGTTTTGACAATAAACTACATCAACACTACAGTATGTGGAGTTAAACTGGACTGGCCCAATAATCTCTGAATAGTTCTACTTGTTGTTAAATTGCAATGTGAGCGGCAGCCAACAGGGGGTGCATTATGCGGCAGGATCATTTAAAAGGCAACCGCGACTATTGCGCGTCTGCCCTATTTCTGATAGCGTGGCGGAAGAAATTTTGAGATGGCGCACCGCCACAATGAAATCAACATAGAGGAAACACTGGGTTGCCAATTACTAAAGTAATGACATTCTCATCAGCACCATAAAACAGCATATTAGCATAGCTTATTAGCATTTTCATTGCGAGTATGTTAGCATGCTGGTGATAGCATTTAGCTCAAAGCACTACTGTGCCTGAATACAGCCCACAGAGCTGTTACAGTAATGTGGCTGTAGCCTCTTAGTATTGTTTCTGTCCTCATACCGTCTCCTTTTCTGTAGCATTAATTTCAACTTTCATTACTTTACATTGCTGTTAATATCAGGTTTTTAGCTCCACGTTCCTCTTCCTAACAAGCACATTGTCATTTGTCATTTGCTTCACTGCAGAGATTTATGTACCTATCGTTCACCTGGAGTGGTGCTCTCTAATACACACATACAGTCTAAACATATTCTCTGACAGTTGAAGCCAAAAAGCAATAGCAACGTTTCCTTTCAACGCACAATTTAACCAGATTTATCGTCTAAGCCAAAGTTATTTTGTTTGGCCTTGAGCCATTTTAGAGGTTTGCAATAATAATGTTTTGTTATTTGCTTGAGGAGGCTAGATGAGATAGCTGTAAGGTCAATGTGGTGCACTGTGTAGAGATGTAACTAATTTTTTTACCAGCCTATACAAAACTGCTTCTGAAGCAACATGCCATTTTCCTAGATCTCCTTCAGTTTAGCATGATTTGTCAAAGGTGGGCGAGTGGTTTGTCACACTGAGGACATGAAATAGGCATCAAAAGGAGTCCATGTCAAAAAACAATAACAATGCATTGCATTGAGCAGGTGGATACAACTAAATCCACAAAGAAAACTCTGAGAGCAGAAATAGCGGTGAGATTATTAAGGTTACTAGTCTTTGATACAATCAAACATCATTAGCATCAATTAATAAAATTGCCACACCATCATCTCCCTATCTATGTAAAGCAAAGCTGTAGATAGGAATGAATGTTGATCTGATTATACTGTATGTGTTTTACATAGAGGTTCCTTAATGTCTCTGACAAGTGGGTTCGATCAGCAGGGCCTTAAACTGCAATGTAAAAGACTTTGAGATGACATTTAGATCAGACCAAATACAAAGTTACTCTCAGAGAAAAGTTGTTTAGTGTACTGGTGACTTTGTGAAAAAAACGCATCAGAGTCTTGTTCTTGGAAAAATGTGTCCATCTTCTAAAAAAAAACATTTTATTCCAAATTAAACCAGTTTTTTTCTTAAAATTCAGTCTAAGGTTTATCTTTGGAGTATGAATGGTTTAGCCTTACAGCCACATTAGGCTGTTAAATGTCAACATTTTACAGAATTGCCAGAAGACTGAATATTAGTGAATCATCACTGTACAAAACACAGAGTGGGCAGAGAACACACTGCTGGCTCTGTACTGCTCAAATCTCTAATCCAGCCAGCTACAAAAACATCAATGCCAGAGTTTTTAATAAGCTTTTTGACCAGCAGATGGAGGTGATTTTATATTGGGAACAACAGCCCAGCATGTTTATGTTCTTATGTCTGAGTGTTTTTACGTGATTTGAAGGTTGAAAGGCTGCTGAGGATGTTGTCCCTGAACGCTACTCTTAGACCTGACTTTGTCATGCGGCAGCTCGTTTGCTCTGGGAGAAGCAGCAGCTGCAAGTAGCTTTTACTCTCTTCAACCTCTCATCATCATTCTGATCCCTTTTAATCGTGTGTGTGTGTGTGTGTGTGTGTGTGTGTGTGTGTGTGTGTGTGTGTGTGTGTGTGTGTGTGTTTGTGTGTGTGTGTGTGTGTGTCTGTGTGTGTGTGTGTGTGTGTGTGTGTGTGTGTGTGTGTGTGTGTGTGTGCGTGTGCGTGTGTGTAGTATATATGATTCCTCTCAGGAAGGTGTTGAGTGTATGTCTTTGGCACACATGAAAGCTTGCGTTCTGACTCTCATCTCTCTGCACAGTTGGTATGTGAGCACCTGGTTATCTCTAACCACACACAACACATACACACGCATTTACTTTCAAGACCTCCTTAGAACGACTAACGACGTAGCTACAACATGTTAAGCTGAGGCATTTTTATGAATAAGTCCATGGCTTGAAGGGAGATTAAAGAGTGGGAATGTTTACTTGTGACCTTAAGAAAAGAGTGTATCTTACCCCACAGCACCAAACCAGATCTGACACCAGCATTTTAAATGTGTGTCTGTATCTCTATGTATGTGTGTGTGTATATGCCCTGTGTGGATCGGTTCAGGCACTGATGATGAAATCTAGTGTAGAGCAACATGAAACAGAAAGTGATCGAAGTCTAATAACTTTCATAGATTTCAATTTGCTGGGCTGGTGAACAGAAGAATGAAGCGAATGAACCAATAACAGAGTAGCGACGTGGACAAAATAGCAGGAACACCATACTGCAATCCAATCCAATACTGCCACAGTAATGGTACCTTTGATTGATATTTGGTCCATCCATCCATCCATCTTCTTCCGCTTTGATATTTGGTGTCAATGGAAATCATTATAAGGCTGTAGTTGGTGTCACTGCATATATCTCATTGAGAGTGAGTGTTGTTGAGGCTCTACTTGTATTCCTCTTTGCCAATTTTAGATGTGTTTGGCTCGAGTCTTAATGATTTTTGAGTTTTCTCTTCGCCACAGTGCATCATTTTGCAGTGTGTATGAAGGATTGGCCTCTTCATAAGTTGCCTCATTTTGCCTTTATATTGTTGATTGTCAGTTAGCTATTAAAGCTGACACATACTGCTGATGGTACTCAAATTGTACAGTAATATGACTCACTTGTGTTACAGGGAATGGACAAAACAACAGAAACACATTTTGAGACAGGATGTTTACTTTAAAGAGCAGAATCCAAGCTACAAAGGAAACTTCAAAAATCATATGGCAAATAGATAAACACCTGGCTATTTTACGTGATTTGAAATTCATTGTCATGAGACAAACACATTCATATAGTCACCACCGAAAAATGCAGTAGAGTGATGATGTTGATGATACAGTGCAGTAAGATATTACAACAGACAAATATTTTCCAGCACACTGGGTTTGAAATTAAACATTAAGGTTAAACTCTCAGCTTTATTTAAAGGTCTTTATACACCCACATGGAGGACTTGTTGATGGAACTGCAACCCTGTTTAATGCGAATTTGTGGGGATAAAAAATAGTGGAACAATCACATGTAACATTTGGTTGCAAATCCTTTGCTGTCAATGACTGTTGCTATTGTATGTATGCAATGCTGTCTGAATTCTACGACACACAGATATCAGCAGGCACTTGGTATATTGCTTGATGATCCCCTGCCAGGCTCCAAACTGCAGCCATTTTGACTTCTTGCTTGCTTTTTCTGTCTTCAGTCAGGTCTTCAGCAGTGAAGCACATCATCATCAGTTGGATTGGGATCAATTAGAAAACACTGTTTTACCATGAAACCTCCTTGGTTGACTTGTTACTATGTTTAGGATCCTGTCACATTGGGACAGCAAATTGATTTAGAGAAAAATGGCCATTACAATTTCCCAGAACTCAATATGACATAATTCAGTTGCTTGTTTTGTCCCACCAGCAGTTTAAAATCCAAATCTTTTTAATTTACAGTTATATAAAACAGAGACAAATCAGCAAATCCTTACATGTGAGAAGCCAGAACCATCAAATGTTTGACATTTGTTCTTAAAATTATCAAAATGATTGCAATTCATTTTCTGTTGATTGACTAATTGATTCATCTACTCAATTGTTTCAGCTATAAAGAGGGCTACGAGCCTGTTCAGCCAATATGGGTATGAACAACCTCAAAGCTCAAGTCAACACTTTAACCTCAGAGCCGTTCTTTCATTTCAAATCCAATGTGCTGAAGTTGAACCAAAACAATTAAAAACATCAGTTTACTAATACTTTCTCACTATATGTGCAACTGTGTGTGTGTGTGTGTGTGTGTGTGTGTGTGTGTGAGAGGTGTGCTAAAGGAGGATATGGGAGGGTAGTAACGGAGATCACTACAAAACCAGAACTGTAAATGAAAAGATAATTGATGACAGAACAACATCCTGTAAATATAAAGAGAAAATGCTAAAAAAAAAAGCCACATAGGAATTTCTGGCAACAGTAGACACTGCATGTGCAGATACAGTACAGTAGATAGACAGATTACATTAGATTAGACAGGGAGTGTGTCAGGGATTGAAAAGCATGGAGAAAAACGCCCAGCGATTGTTGCAAGGGTTAGCGGATGAAAGCTGCTGTGGTGCCGGGCAACATTGAAGAAGATGCTCCATCACAACAGGACGTACAGAGGATCAGTGAAGGAGGAAAGCTGAGATAAGATCAAGGTTTGAAGATGCCCCCGCAAAGCAGAGCTCAGGGAGAACGGGGCTAGACAAGAGCATGGGATCAGATTGGATTTTTCTACTACTGTCTTACTTCTTTTGAAAAGAAAAAAACGACTAAAATATGAACCTTCAGCTTCATTTTTCATGGGTGTTTGCCCTCTTCCTTACTTCCTATGTCTTCTTCTAATTGAGTTCTGTCACTTTGTCTCCTGTGACAAACCCTAGGAAACAGCTCTAAAGGCGCTGACACACCAACCTGATTATCGGCCGTCGGACAGTCTGGCGAGGTCAGTGACTCGAGTCTGTTCGGTGTGTTCCGTGCCGTCGGCGTTCATTTTGGGCGATTTGACTTGTTCAATCGGCCAGTGGGCAGTCGGACTCAATGACCAATCTGATTGGTGGAGTGCTAGCCCTTGACTAGCGAATCAGTGCACAAGAAAACCGGAGCTGACAACGCCAGTATCTTCTTATTACTAGCCATCGTATTTTCTTCCGTTCAGCGAGTAATGACAACAACAATCCTTCTTGACTACTATCAACACTCTCTGATGTAAACAATGACTGACGACAGCGTGCTCTGTGTTTACTAGGTCTAGAGAAATGTTCCCTCATTTCCGGTTTTCATTTTTTGGGCGACAATACAGATTAGCGCCGCCTACAGAACGTACACTCAAGTCGGCGTCGCTTTGGTGTGTTCCGAGGCACTTTTTTGACCTCGGGGAGCCGACTGATCAGTCAGACTGCCTTTTCTGCCAACGGGCAGCCGTCGGGTTGGTGAGTCAGAGCCTTTAGAGGACAATGCCTATACTCTACTATATAGAATTATCGTTCTGTCACTTTGTCTCCTGTCTTACTTTCTTTTCTTTTCATCCCTAATCCCTCCTCACCTCATCTTACCATGGAGAGTGTTTGGTCCTTTTGCTTCTAACCTGCTTTTCCTCATCAAAGACACCATGTCCCCCTCCTAGTGCCTTATAGCCCTGGGTCTATGCCATAGGCTGTCTTATTCTTCCACCCACTCTCCCTTTGTCATTCTTTCTATATCTACCTTCTTCCCCCCTCTCTGTTTCACTCCAGTGCAGCGCTCATTCACTCTCTGTTCTTGCTCTGTCTTCTATTTTTCCACTTCCTTGTGTGCATTCTGTATGTTGTTGTTACCCATTGCAGTGCATCTCTGCTGGTTCTTCTCCATACTCTTCTTTGTTTCTTGTGTCTTCCTGTTCCCTTCAAGAAACCCTCCACTCTCAAAGTCCTCACCATGTGACATCTTTCCTTACCTGTCTTTTCATCCTTTCTTCCTCTCTTCTTTGCTAATGAGTAATACTAGGACATATATAAAACAGTAGATGTGACATGACGTCATAACTAATGGGATAACTGTCCACCATCTTACCTCGGTATACTGTTTACAATTGCCACCAATATGCAGAAACTATATTATCGGCTGTGCAACATGCTTTACCAAAAGGACCAAAGTGACTAGGGAGGCTGGCATCACTTTCCACACGTCATTATAGAGTAGATGAGACATATAGGTAAACTAAAACAACAAAAAGGTCAGTGAACTACGTAACTTTACTGTTACCTACCATTGGATCAGCTGAGTTCTACAGTAACTTAAGTCAAAGTAACTGATAGCGCTCAACAGCATTGATTTGTTAGCAAAACAGACAATTTATGACCAGCAAACTATGCTAACTTAACTAAACCTGACCTTTGAGCTAACGTTATAACCAGTGTTGGGGAAGTTACTTTTAAAAAGTAGTGTTTGCTCGTTACTCGTTACTTCTTAAAAAAGTAATCTGTTACTTTACTTAGTTACCCCCTATGGAAAGTAACTTTTTACTTTACTCGTTACTTTTACGTTACTTTTAAAAGCAGGGGTCTCTGGCAGAGACTGAAGTTAATTATACAAAAACTATCTTTGACCATATAAGCTAATCTCTGGTTTATCAGTGTCTGAACTACACTGCAGGCTGGATTCTCTACTCACAGAGTGACGGCTGATTCATTATGAACGAGTCCAGGGCGGGTTGAATGCACATCAGCAGGTCATCGGTGTTACACGGTGTTAGTGTATACTATGTAATGTCTGTATCGACTTGTACCGGTCGCGCAGCCACGATGGTCTGTGCATTGTCGTAGACACATGCAGCCTCTTTTCTGTGGAAGTCCACAGCGGTCCGCTGCGTGTATGTAGGAGGCCATCTCCACCACATCCGTGAGGTTGTCAGCTTTGTGCCTGCCTGGCTCAGAGCACCGTCTAGCAAAAAGCCACAAAGCTTAAAACGCTCTCAAAAGTTAGCTTTGGCTTCTTCTCGCTTGCCATGATTGTTCTGCTACAAGCCTCTGTCACGTCCCGTGTGGAGCTTGTGAGTGCGCAGCTGAGAAGGCAGTGTCGCTGTCAAATCTGTCCCTGGGAAAAGTAATGTTCCGCCGAATTGAAAAAGGAACTACGTTTCGTTAGCGCGTTACACTACTTTTTACCCGAAAAAGTAGTTACGTTACTGTAACGCGTTACTCCCAACACTGGTTATAACAAAGTTATTATTATAACCCTAATGATAACATTTGTCCGCTGAGCAGCTGATTCCATGCCAATCAAGTGTAAACTTAGAACTTGTTAAGGAGCAGTGCTCCTAAATCCTGTTTCATAATATCTCAAGATAAATCCAGCCAGTTGCGATACAAACTACACAAAGAGTGGCAAATCAACCCTACAGTCACGTTGACCACATGACAGCAGCACGGAACACTAACCGTCCACACAATCAGCCGAGGGGTCGGACTTAACATGATGTTTACCACATCTGGCTAACCCGAAATTAGCCGCCTTGAATCCTGCAATCAGTTATCATATATTAACATTGTTGTTAGCTTACCTCATGCCTTTACACGATTTTCCTATCAGTAAAGCAAATCAAACATAATCCATGTCTCTTGATCAGGTAAAGTAATCCAGTTTGTACTTCAGCAGTTTAGGTCAAAATTCCTGCGATTTCTCCGCATTATCGCCATAATTTAATATTCAAAACATTACCGTTGTAGCAGCCCTTGGAACCGAAATGAAGAGAAGTCTCGAAAACAGGTGCAATAACGTTTATTGCCGCTCTTCCAGCACCGTGAAACTAAAACAAACAATGAAACAATGGTACCGAAGTTGTGAGGGACATTACATCGGGGTATAGTGATCTCCTTTAACCTTCTGAGACCATCCTTCCACTCCTCCCACTGTGACTGAAGGCCTACAGGAATGGGATCATCCCATCCAACACCTCGGCGACACAGCTCCTGCAAGATACATTTCCCTCTCAGGGTGAATGGAGCCACGAACCCAAGTGGATCATAGAGAGAGGCGACAGCTGACAAGATACCACGGCGAGTTGGGGGATGGTCTTTAGCATCGATATTGAAGGCAAAGGTGTCAGTTTCCATGGACCACTGAATGCCAAGTACGTGTCCTTCTGGTAAAGTGCCTGGATTGAGATTGAGGGGGTCAGTAGTTGCTGCTCTTTCCGATGGAGCTACACAGGTAAGGACCTCGCTTCGGTTCGAGTTAAACTTATGTAAGCGCAAGCCTGCACTTTTGCAAAGTTGCTGCGCCCCAATGATTAGCTCTTTAGCCTCTTCCTCCATTGAAACACTGATTAACCCATCATCCACATAGAAATTATTCTCTACGAAGGATGATGCTAGGGGATGGTCAGTCTTATGTTGCTGTGCCAGGTACCTGAGCCCGAAATTGGCACACCCAGGGGAGGTGGACTGTCCGTCTATATTCTTGAGGTTCTGCTTCCAACTGACCTCCCTCCCACCAAAGAAACTTCAGGTAATTACGGCATTCAGGTAAGACAGAGAACTGATGAAACATTTTCTCAATGTCACAGATCACAGCAACAGCTTCTCTTCTAAACCGTAGAAGAACTCCTACTAGAGAGTTGATCAAATCAGGGCCAGTTAGTAGTGTGTCATTCAAAGAGATTCCATTAAACTTAGCAGAGCAGTCAAAAACAACTCAAAGTTTATCGGGCTTTCTGGGGTGGTATACCCCATGATGCGGTATGTACCACACAGTTTCTCTCTCAGCGGCTACGGGGGCTGGTTCTGCATCACCTCTGTCCATGATGTCTTTCATGAAGGCTGTGTAGTGGTCATAATATTGTTTGTTTGACTTCAACCTTTTCTTCAGGTGTTGCAACCTAACAGTGGCCAGCTTCTTGTTATTTGGAAGAACTGGTAAACCGGTGCCCTTAAAGGGGAGTGGCATTTCGTAATGTCTATTGTCCTTCTGCTTAATAGTGTCACTCAGAAACTGAATGAATCGGACGTCATCCTGAGACACGTATTTATTCTCATAGGTCTTTTCGTTGAAGTCCGATTCTAAAATCCTCGACACATCTGTGGCAGATGGCACTGGGATTTCCTTCACTGAGATTCGATGAACGAAACTTTGGTTTCCCTGCCTGTCCAAATGGGGATTGTTTGACCCTATGATGCTCCAGCCTAATGCAGTCCTTTGCGCAAAAGGTTAATTTTCACTACCTGTGATGACCTCTAGGGGGACCAGTGCTGATGGGCAGTCGTAACCAATCAGTAGTCCCACCTCGCAGTCTTGCAATGGTGGCATCTTGTTTCTTAAGTGGTTCAAATGAGGCCACTGGAGTGCTGTGCTTTTAGTGGGAATGTGTGACTTATCGACTGGAATGAAGTCTCGCGTATAGGCCTGTTTTACTGTGATGTACGTTTC
Organism: Sander lucioperca; assembly: GCF_008315115.2. NCBI lineage: Eukaryota > Metazoa > Chordata > Actinopteri > Perciformes > Percidae > Sander > Sander lucioperca. Next base: position 16,444,659 of record NC_050185.1, on the reverse strand, counting down.
AGAGTTCAGTCCCCTAACCTGTAGACCACTAACAGTCTTACTTGCTATTACTGTATTGGTAGCAGTCATGGTGCTTAACTTGAGTTGTACTGAAAGAGTGGTCACACTAAGTCCAGCAGCTAGATCCTCCAATATGAAAGTAGAGTCACTCTGTGTATCAAGCAGTGTATAAGTGAGAATTTCCTTCTCTGGTGCTGTCGTCGAAGCAAAGGTGATGTTCATAAATGAGTGCCCTTTTATCATCTATGGATTTTGCAGCAAAGGTTGGACATTTAGCAATACCATGAGCTTCGTCCTGACAACATAAGCAAGGCGCCCATGCCCTTGACTGTTCTCCTGTCTCTGTAGAGGAGTCTTTCACTTGAATGACTGTGTTTAGGGCTTTGGCTCGCTGTGGGAGCCTCTCTTCCGTGGTTTTAATATTCAGCAGAAGTGGTGAGGCAATGGGGTTGCATGCTATTTTGGCTTCTTTTGCCATGAACTCTGTAAAGCGTGCAAAGCTGGGATAATTTCCACTTTGGTCTAATTCTTCCACGACAATACGACTCCACCTACGAACCAACCACTCAGGAAGCCTTTTAAGAAGTTTGTGATTCTCCTCACAATCATCGAGAATGCTCAGTCCCTTAATGTGGGGAATGGCCTCAGCACATCCTTTAAGAAAGTCAGCGAACTCTCTAAGTGCAATTGGGTAATTTGCAGAACTCTTCGGCCACTTTGCAAGCTTGTCTCTAAAGGCCTTTTGAACAATGAACGGATTCCCGTACCTGTCTTGAAGGACCGCCCAAGCACCCTTATATGCATCATCTGCGTTCCGATAGAAAAATCCCTCCACAGCCTTGCGTGCTTCTCCTGCAAGATAACTCTTTAAATAGAGCATTTTTTCAGCAACTGGAAGGGGCTTCTGATCAATTAGCGCATTGAAAGATAATTGCCAATCGATAAACTTCAGGGGGTCACCAGTGAATGTTGTGGGTTCGGGGACAGGTAGACGACTTAGAGTGAATGAGCTAGCAATTTCTCGAGCTAAATTGACTTCTGACTGATTTGACACCACTCCTTGTGGTGTATGACGAGGCTGGAACAGTGTGGCTTGTACATTTAATGGAGTTTTGACAGTGTTTTGGTGGTCTGGTGGGATTTGGATGTGTGTTTCTTCACCATCATGAATGAGGCTATCACAGTCATTGTAAGTCTTCACGCGCGCAGCTGCTACCTTTACATCACTCTCTGCTTGTAGCTGTTGTAGCCTTATTTTCTCTCTCCCTATTTTTAATTTCATTTCAGCCTCCCTGGCTTTCCATTCACTCTCCAGTTCATCAAGCTTTGACTGTTGAGCATGTAGTTCTTGCATGACCTTTGCCTGTTCTAATCTGGCAGCGAGCTCAGCCTCAGCATTGGCGCGTTTGCTAGATGCCCCAGAGTTGGTATTAGAGATCTTATCTGATTCTTCAGGTGGTTCGGAGAACACAGTTTCAGTATTTGTTTTGCCGAAGACTGACCCGTACTCATGCTTATTTAATGTCATCCTCACTCTTTCCTTTTCAAGTCGATCGTTAAAAACTTCATGTATGTTATTTAGCCGTCTGGTGGCAAGTTCACAGATCTCTGCTGTTATAGATCCACATGTATCCATTCGACTTACAATGTCTGGAGTAGTACTATAGTTTCGCTGCATAGCTTGATAATGTTGAGCAACTGTGTTGAGCTTAGATTCAATGTTAACTTGGTATGATTTAAGCTCTTCATCTGAGCGGCACGACTTTAGCTGTGTTCTCATTTCCCTTGCTGTCTGTCGCCACACTTCATAAGTTTTGTTGAATGCTTTCTCGTTTTTCTTTGCTTCTTGTTCATGTAACTCTTGGCCTTTTTCTGTTAAATTTCGCTCACGAGAGCTAGACCTGACCTGCGGTGTCTTGTCTGCTTCTTCAGTGGGTTCTGATATCTTGTCTGCTTCTTCAGGGGGTTCTGACATCTTGATTATCTGTGTCTGTTTATATTATAAGCCTTGAAGTGTAGTATGTCTGTACTCAAATCTGTTAAGTGACTCTAACCAATTCTTGAACTATGTAACCACTCACTTCAGACATTTACCCTTCAAAGATACGCTAAGATAAGCAGAGAACAACAATCACGATATTAGACCGTATCACTGATGATCTACAATCAAACAATATATTCCTTTTAAATTCTGTCAGGTTAACACAATAAACAGTGTGGAATGCATTCACTTTCTGTTTTCTTGCTTATTTTAAAATGTCTATTTTCATCTTTAAGGTCACAAAGATTAACATGAAATTACTTGATTATCTTGTAAACACACAATACCATAAACCATGTTCCACGTATCAAAGGTCCAATGTTGACCGTTGCTGAATTTAACCTATACTCCGTCAGTCTCCGATTGTAGACTTATCTGTAGACTGCGGACAGGACGTCTTGCAAGCTGATCCTGGCAGAGCGTGGTAGATGACTCAAGCGTAGTGTCGAGTTTCACTGTAGCAGCCCTTGGAACCGAAATGAAGAGAAGTCTCGAAAACGGGTGCAATAACGTTTATTGCCGCTCTTCCAGCACCGTGAAACTAAAAGGATATGATACAAATAGGAGCAAGTAAATAAATTACAAATAAAGTGCATGGGTTTATGCAAAATATTAACTGGATGCTCAAATGATAAATACAATAGGCTACAATAAAGCCAATGTTCACATTAAATTCACAAGTTGCTGACGCGTATTAACAAACTCATAACCCAAGAAACATTGCAGGTATCATTTAACACATTGCATTACAAGCTAACTTGAATAACTGAACATGTTGAATAAATGTCACTTAAGGATTTCATACCTCGCTCCACTTCAAGGGTGCAAAGCTAGCAGTCTACTTAGCTGTCCATTAGCCCCTTGCAGGTAGTTCACCGACAGACTTAACACAAGCATATACGTTCAAAAAGTAATTCGAAGCGAGGACATACACATAAGCTTCAGTAAAAAAAACAGTGAGAAAAATGTTGAGTTTACATGCTGTATACATGTGGTGTATGTTTTATGCAAGAGAGCGAAAAATATGGCTCTCGTCTAGCAAGGTTTGCTGCGCGCTGCAATCAGATTTTTTTTTTGCAGCCTCCTCCTGTTCCGTGTGACTTCAAAATAAAAGTCTCTTAAACTATGGTCACTTACAACCGTGATGAGAATGAAAGACAACTGAGATGGGTCCAGAGTTGTGCTGAAGGCATTAGACTTTCCACAAACAAACTGTTACGGAACGGCACTGGAGGTTGGACCCAAAAGCAGACAACAAACAAGAAATAAGATTAAGTGATTTAATGCGTGAATATATATACAATAATTGTGCTGGTGGCAAAGGGGGGTTGTGTCGAGGGGATCTAGTGGTGAGTGGTGGGTGCAGTGCGCTCTCCAGAGCGTGCCCAGTGAATTGGTGGTGATGACCATGTGGTATGGCTTTTCCAGAGTCCAACAAACAATTGAGGCTTGAATCCAACCCTTACAATGAGAGAGGAGCAGGCAGGAGGAGCAGGCAGGCAGGCAGGCAGGCAGGATACACAGGAAGCGTGAGCACGAGCAAGCAAGGCAGGCTGCAACAAGAGAGAACACAGAAAATGTTTTAGCTACACAAGCTAAATCACCAGGAACACAGAAAAACACAGGGAGCCAGGAGTGCAACTATACCACACTAGTAGACTGTACAATCTGGCAACAAGTGGATCACAGAGCCAGCCTTAAATACTGCAGGAGGTTGATTAGGGAATGAGCTTCACCTGGCGCCACTTGCCAGCTAAGCCACGCCCACAGCTCACAGTCATCAGCACAGGAGGGAGAAACATGAGGGGAAACAAACAAAAACACACAGAACAAGGAGAAGCACAGGCTGCCATGATGACATGATGACACAAACATAACAAAACAAAACTTGCTTTATCAACAAAAACAACTCATTTACAGTTAGATGGCTCTCCAACCTCTCCTCTCATCAAAACAAACCCCATGCTAGTTGACAGGAAGTGACACGGTCTATGGGAAATGAATGTGGTCTTATAAGTTTTATATATATATATATATATATATATATAATTACCTGCCTATAGGCTATAATCTTAATCTATTTAGGATTTTCTACATTTTAGCCATTCAGAATATAAAAGACAGTGATTAGCCTACATATTAAATTCAGGCAAAATAAATTGTTATCTGCAATATAAATGCACAAATATGAGATTATCTCCGTGATTGAATGCATTATTTGTTCTCTTGACGCTATAATAATAATAATAATAATCCAAATTCTACCAAAATCTTAGTTTTTTTGGTTCATTCTAGACAGGCAAAGTTGTCTTGTGCACATTACTTTGAATAAAAAACAGTATTGATGTATTGATAGAGAAATGCAAGGATTTTAAAGACAACATGAGCCTCTTTCACCATAGCTTTCAATGGCAGCAAATCTAAAACTTAACCCAGGTAAGATTGCCTCCATATGTTTCCATCTCGGGATGGCAATTCAGAATGACGTTTCATATCTATTGTTTTATATATATATAAATTAGGATGGAATTGAATTATCATTCTTTTTTGTGTCTCCTTGCGTAAGTCAAAGCTCACTGCTTGAAGACAGTTTTTCCCCTTTCTGCGCTGTCCTTTTCTGTTCTGTCCTTGCTGAGAGATAAATGGAGAATTGTTAACAAGGTGTACATTTCCCAGGTTAATCATCTCCTGTAGGATGTATTCCAGCCTCATTACTGTTGCCAAGCAGGGTGGATGGAGAGATAATTTCATTTCACTCGAGAGAATAGAAAGTGTTGCCCCCCTGAACGTCTTTGCTCCAGCTCTCCACCTCAGCTGCCTTGATGTGAATTTACATTTATCATACAATGAGCATGAAGGTATCTGCAATCATACATTTCATGGTGAATTGTAGAATTCACATACAGTCAAACTCAGCTTGTTGCAGTGTTTGCTTTCAATAGTGAAACAAACTACAATACAGAACAAAAGAGAGTTTGCAGCTATAAACAGAAATTGTGTGTGTTTGTGAGCAACTCCTTGTGTGTGGTGTGTGTGTGTGTGTGTGTGTGTGTGTGTGTGTGTGTGTGTGTGTGTGTGTGTGTGTGTGTGTGTGTGTGTGCGTTATATGGAGACACAACACAAGGGACTGTAGCTCAAAGGAAAAAGTACCATATAGATCAAAAGCCCTCGGGTGGTTATATTTCCAGCTGCTGAGAAGGAACCTCAGTGCGACCCCAGGCAACGCGTCTCTTCCCTCCGGGGAGTCCAGCGAGGGTGGCTCAATAAGGCTCCACCCTTTTAAGATCAACACTCCCTTTCTCCTGTAGGTTTTTGTGTGCTATTTAATGTGCATCAACTAAACATCAGGATAGAAAGATGAGAAATATAGGAAAGATTAAAATCATCTGTTATGAGGACACTTTTCTAATTGTCTGTAATTGCGTCTTTACTGCAGTAGTCTTCATTGTTAATGGCGAAGTCTGTTATTAAAAGTGTGACATGATAATTTCTCCCAGTCAACGGTTTGTTTTGCGCTCTAAACAGAGATACATGTGGCTGCTCAAGACGAGTTTGCTGCCATGAGTGGTCAATACACACGTCATGTCATATCAAATTCTGGGTTCTGTATTATTAATATGCGTATGCCGTTGTCACCAGTAACAACAGGTGTCACTGAATCAACGAGGACAGAAATCGTAAGGATCATATCTAGCTATGTTGAGACTTAACAGTTTATAGGTTGAAAGTTACAATGAAGTTATTTTACATGATTAAATTCATCAGCATACCTGTAGCCCCCTCAAAGTTTTTAAAAAACATTTCTGATGCTAGTAGTACAGCCTAAAAATGGCAGTGTTTCTTGGTTAGTATGTCAATTAAAGCAAAACTCTTGTCCACAGCCAGATATCTAAACAATTTCTTCACAAATTGCCATGAGGTTTGCTTTCGAAAGTCATGGTCTTGATCTCTCTCAGTGACCTTTACTCGAGCACCACAAGCAAGCGGAAATTTACATTTCTGCAAGAGAAATATCAAAATCCAATGACAGGTTGCTATGAAATTTACTAACACATTTATGTTTCCCAGAGGATGATTTGTTTGAAGCAGAACTTGGATGTGTGGTGACACTTCTTCTAACTTTATTTCAGTTGCAGGTCAGGTGAGAAGCAGGACTTGGGTTTAAGCTTAGTATTACATGTATTGGTGGTATTTCCACTGTGCTCTCTAAAATATTATCACTTTTGTTTACGAATGCAGGTATTTCATGATGAATTTTGATGTAGGCCTACCTCAGAAAACTTGACCCAGGTTAAGCTGATTGGACTACTTAGCAAGTGAACCATGAGTTGTCCTGACTGATCATCCATTAGTCACCAGAAAGACTTTCAACAGCCCCCAGAGAAGTGGATTTATTTTGTGTTGTATTAGTGCTGCTGTGATGAGCAATAGCATCATCTTTTCCTGTTGAGAAAAAGCAGAGAAGCAAAGAACGTTGAGAGATGACAATGCCCTTGGCCAAAAATTAAGAGAAAGAGGGTGTTATGTTTAATGTGCTGCTGGCTAAAGATCATGTCAAAGGTGAGAGTGCAGCATTTCATTATGGTTGGCTGTGGGGACCATCAGTGGAAAAAATGTTGTCTTTACACTTGAAATTGGTCCAAAACAGTGAGTCCAGAGAGAAGTATTTGCTATACTATTGGTGTTTGGTGTAAACCCACACCCATATACTTAATTAACTCTTCAGTACATTTGGTCAGTTACTCTTGGCAAAAAACTCAAATGAACCAATGAAATGCAAAGCTTAACACCGCAAATGATGCATAACAATCTTAAGGCTTTCAATCCCATTTTTCCACACTCGTGATATGAATAAATAAAAACGCTGAAAGTCCTCACAGGTACAGTAACACAAATGAGTGTGACGGCGTTAAAGTGTGTATTTCTGTGTATAATTATTTTCAGATTACATTTTGCATACAATCCTTACAGTTCATATCCTACTGTGTGTATGATCTAATGTATCCAGTCTCGTCTGCATGTTTTTGTCACCATCTTTTTTTTCTTTGTGTCTGAAAACAGGAAAACAAGTCCTTTTTTATGTTCAGGCACATGCATCATTCTGGCATGGCTCTGCTCACCTTGTTCTCATGAGGCATTATGAATGCAGACAAAGGAATGTAAACAGCATATTTCCAAATGTAATACATTATTGTATGACTTATGCCACCTAGGCTTCTTTGATGTGCGTTTGATGTGAAACCCAGTAAGCTCTGCTACTTTGAAGAAGGTGGATTGATGAGCATGAATGTTAGGTGGATTGTTGTAAAGTGGATTCACATGAAAGCCCTGTTATAAATGAAATAAGAGACATTTGAAGAGAAAAGGAGACACAGACACATTCTCGCAAGCATACCTAACCCTTGGGAAACAATCATGGTTGCTAATCCATCTCAGTAAAGTTGAATATGCCTATTTAAACGCTTCAGTCACAAATTCATTTCACACATTCCTGAGGCTCTGTAAGTGATCAGTGAAGAAAAATAGACGCAACACTCTTTTTCTCACCACTCTCTGAACAACATTAAAGGGTGTGAATATCTAATCTTGTTTTCATCTGTTTCTCTCTCCTGTCTCTCACGCTGTCATGGTCGCTTTCTTTGTTCTGTCTTCTTCCTGTCTGTCTTATTTTTTACTCATTTGGCCTTTCCTTTTTCCTTTTTACGTCTATCACTCTCTGTATCTTTCAGGCATTGGCACACAGGATGGTAGTGCGAAGAAAGACGAGGATTTCAAGGGCAAGTCCCAGAGGCAAGTCCAGTTCAACCCGGGACAGACCAGAGCCACGTGGCGGGTTCGGATACTGACTGATGGGAAGTACGAGCAGGCAGAGACCTTCCAGATTTTGCTCTCAGAGCCGGTAATGGGGGTGATGGAGTTCCCTGCCACAGCAACAGTTGAGATCCTGGATCCAAGTGACGGTCAGTCCTTATACGTCCTTCACTCAGCACACACATGAATATTTTTATTTTTATATAGACCATTGAATATTCTTTTGTGATGACAATATGATGAAGGTGTTTTTCTCCATAATAGACTATAAAAGCTGAAATGTATTTATACATTTGCCCATTTAGTCTGAATACTCTTAGAGGTTTTTCTATCTTGGCAGTAGGACCATTTCTAGAATACAGATGCAGAATTGTAAGTGTTGGTAGCATTCATCCATAACAGGGGTGCCCAGTTTCTGTATGGGGTTCATTTATGAAACTCAAAGATTATAAAGAATTGAAGTGCGCAAAGAGCCAATTATTGATTCATTCTTTATTTCCCTTTTTTTATTCAGTTTAGTGTCCCTATTCCATGTGATATTCATAATCAAAAATCAAAATCGAATGCAGCCTCTATGGACAGACTGTATGGAGTATTATATAATAAGAATATAAGTTAATTAAATATATATCCAAAGCAGAGGTGTTTGCTTTGCCCATCTAAACAGACAAATGTAACAGACATGGTGAAGTTTCCGACATTTATAATGCACATCACACAAAATCTCGAAACCGCCACACAAGTCATCCAAAGTAATGAAAAATACACAACCCTTTACCGTGTATCACATTTGTTCTGTGAAGCATCAGTCAACTTGGCACACACAGAATGAAGAACTGTCAATATAAACACTGTAGATATACAGTAGTCATGTCAAATATGTCGTCAAGGAAGAAAGGAACAGAAATATGACATGACAACCAGTGAGGATTTGTTGTAGGGATGATGATTGTGTTGTGTTTTTATACTCACCAGAATTACTGAGTAGAATGCTTATTCCTAAAACCCAATGATACAAAAAAAAGCGGTATGTTTAGAGCTACTTGTTAATTTTTATTTGTCCGTTACCAAGGCCAAATCAAAGGTTGGTAGCCAATTTTGATATTGTGGTTTAGCAGTTAACATTGGTCAAACCTAAACAGTTAAGTACAGGAAGTCTTTCACTTTCTCTCCTAAATTGTTTGTAATCTGCCATTTTTACTCTCTTCGTTCTTTGTGTCTTTGTCTGCAAATTGGAATATTGAGTAATGTGACACACTGGCTGCTCTGCTCTATTAAGGCCAGAATTACTCTTTTTGCAGCTTTTACATTTACATTACAACTTTTAAGTAATTATAGATGTGCAACAAAGATGGAAACACTAAAGCTTCCATTGTGATGTGGTAATGCAGAACAGCTGCTCTCATCACTCTCTCTCATTTTTCTTCTTGTTCTCTCTCTTTCACTATGCTGTTATCTTTCTCCCCCCCCCCTCACATTCTCCCTTCTCAATCTATCCTCCCCTGTGGGTTAATTATGGTGCGTGTGGAGGGCAGGTGCTTATTTGTTTTCTGTCATCTCCAGGGCTTGTCTAATGTGACAGAGATGTGCCACTCTAATGGGCAAGTGAAGCTTTAGCTATGCCTGTGGCGTTAGCTGTACTCTAGCTTCTTTCTCTAAAGATGAAAACTGGCTTTGCCTGGTCTTCTGGTTAGTTGGAGATTCCCTCCCCAGAGGACATGTTAGCTAGGCTAATAGCTTTAGAAGGAGAGAGGATCGCTAACTTTAACCAAAAGTGTTCCAAAATGAAGGCGAGCATAACAAGCTAAATTTGTTTTAACAGCACAGACAGTCTCTGTTTGTCTGCATGAATGCCTGGAGCTCTTCGTTTTTGTTTATTATTGTTGTTTAGTTGTAAAAATGTGAACCCTCCACCACTCTTTTGTTAAGCCTGTTGTCTTTTATTAATAATGAGGAGTGGGCTTGTTCTTTAGTGCGGTTGCCTGTGGTGCACCCACTTTCAGTGCTGCAGCAGACACAAAGTCTGTTTAATTACAGGGTGTGATAGCCTTCTCCTTTAAAACTTTGTGACTTTCTTCATATATAATCCATGCACAGTACTGACTGAAGATGAAGGTAGCAGCCTGCTGTTTGCTGCAAGTAGTACCAGCATCTTGCAGTCAGTGATATTTTTGGTGTTTCCTCTATATAGCAGGGATGCTATATATCAGTAAAGCTGTTACTATACTGCATTTTGCACCAAGGTCATTCCACTAAATGATGAACTGATTTCTGCTTTGTCATTTTTTGTTCTGTCTGACATCGCAAGGCCAGCTGCAATCAAGCATATTCTTGTGAAATCATAGGAGCGTTAGGATGTAGAATATCTTGCCTAATGTAGGACACATCAAATGTTGTGAGTGTGTTGCTGCTTTGAACACTTGGTGTTGTGCTGTGTTAAGTTACATAGTGCTATCAGATGTGGGTCTTTAGAGACTGTTTTGTTTTACATTTATAGTTACATTTAGCTTATGGGCATGACCAGTTTTACAATCTGTAACAATATGTGCAACAGTCAACAATCAGACACTGGAAGCAAAGAAAACATCCCTACATCCATAGAGTATTCATGCAATTATCAATAATGGAGCAGTTCTAGACATAAAAAAATAAAAACCAAACAGTTTTTTTTTTTTTTTTTTTTTTTTTTTTTTATGTTGGCAAGATCAGGTGCAAGTGTTGACTATTTTATAACACCTTCTGTAAAAGCGTATGTTTGTTTTTTTCTCCCAATGAATGTGAACTTGACCCACTTGGCTGAAAATTAGCTTTTTGTAATTCTTCGGTGGATTTAGAGGCACCAGAAGAGCGAAGTGTGAGGTGAAATGTGAAAGAACTGTGAGGAGAGGAGGTGTGCAGTAAATGTGTGGCGGGAGAGAGAGAAGAAATTCCGGGGTATAACGGTGTGTGTGTGTGTGTGTGTGAAAGGTAAGCAGTAGACCCTAATCCCCTGCTATGTAACCCCCTGGGGAGTGACAGATTGTGGGCAGCGACAGAAAGGAGAAATGGACGAGAGGGGAGAAGATTGAGAGGAGAGAGAACGATTTAGGGAGAGTTACCGTAAGAGAAGAGAAATGTTTGACCCCCTGCGGTGCGTATGATTGTCTTATGTTGATAACTTCAACCCAAAGAGTCATCTCAGGTGTTGATCTCTTTTTATGCTGGGTGTTGAAATAAACATCCAAATCTGTTTTTTTCACTGATTTTTCACACTCCAGCGCTTGCAATTTTAATGCAAGTTTTTGTCGTACAAGCAAGCACCAAGTGTCTTGAAGCTCCCATCGTTCATTAACTCATTCATTCACACGCTCAAAGAGAGAGGGGGAACAAAGTCACAAGAAGATCTGGGACGAGCTGAAGCTCAGTCCACTCTGCTAGCATTTTTATTGGTCCCTGTGCGTCTGTGGAAAATAGCTCCAACATTTATTGTTTCTGTATAAGTTTTTTGCTTTGATAGATGACGCTTTCACTGGCTCTAAGTCTCTCTCTCCATCACAAAGTCGTCTCAGAGAAGGAGAGGCGAGTGGAGAATGAGAGAATGAAAAAAATCAAAGTGATGGTTTTGCTGGTTCTGCTGACCCCTCTGTGTATAGAGGAGCCGATGTGTGAAATTCCAAGTTGATGCCACTCAGTGGGAGGAACTGAAAGGCTTGCATGTGGAATTGTCTGCGACACACCAGGCAGTAAGAAAAACTTCCAAAGGGGTCTCTTTGAAGAGCACCTCTGGTTGCATCGAACCAAAAAACTGTGAAGGAGTGTTATTTTTCAATATGAATAAGCACACTGCAGGACCACCATTTCAATAGATTTAAATAAAGAAATTCAGCTGCGGCTCACTAATGCAGAGCCAGAACAAAAGCCCTTGATGGCCTAATGTACTGTGGATTTTTGTAGATTGTTATACATATCATTACCCTTTTCTTTTTTCCTCTGACTCCCTTCACTCGTTCTCTTTTCTCTTCCAAACAGAGTCGACTGTGTTCTTCCCTGAACAGATCCACTCAGTGGAGGAAGATGTTGGAGAGCTTTTCATCCCGGTACACCGCAGTGGAGACATCAGCCAGGAGCTCATGGTGGTCTGCTACACACAGCAGGGTATAGACTAGCGTTTTCGCACCTCATCTCACCAGTTTACCCTCAGGGTACCCTGCCTGTCTGCCAGCTTGCTAGTCAGACTAATCATATTAGATGGTGAATGTTATTATTTAAGGCTCAATAAATGTTTTTACCACATATCCTGTATTTACATAGATAATTAAAGTGTGAGGTATAGATAAAACATTAAACTTGGTTTACGATACCCATATTATCATACTTAAAATAAATCATAACAGCATCCGACAACACTCATAACTCACATTTAAATGTTGTTTGGGGATACTGCACACATAAGAAAAAGTCTCATTAAATTTGAGAATAATAGTATAGTTTCAATCTTCTTTGCATTTCCATCAAAGATTGTGCCTTCAAATCTGGTATCCACACTGTTTGGATGTGATGTTAATGTACCCATGTTTATGTTGGAGTGTCAGGTGGACCTGTTGCACTTTTCCTGTTTGACAGTGCCAATGAAATCTGTTTAAAACACAGCCAACGCACTGGAAAAGATGCAGTTCACACCACATTTGCATTCTCACAAATGAAAAGTAGCAGCATAAGCTCAGTAGTATCACCGTTAGCTGTTAACCGGTGCCTTTTCCGAGTTTTACAGTTGTTTATTCAAATCAATAACATGCTTCCATACAACCTCCACAACAGACAAATGAAGAGATAATGCATACACTGATCAGAGTAATGAAGGCACTTTTGTTAAATGTCAAACAGCTATAATGGCTACACCACAGGTTTGATTTTGAGACAACCCATGGAGTTGGTCTGTTTCCATTGTGTTCTGGCATTAAAATGCTTGCTGCAATTAAAGGTCAAACTTTCACAAGCTGTAATGTCTACCATCTGATTTTATATAAACTAAAGGGAAAATGTATCTAATTACTGATGACATGTTTTTGTTTGTTAACCTGATGTGCTCAACCCCATCTGAAAATCACTGCTTTTCACATGAAATTCAGTGAATTGTGAATATGTAAATTATTATTACTACTACAAATGCAGTCGATCCATTACAGGAAAAAATGAACCCGAAACTAAGCACTCAGTATTCCTAAGATAAGAGATGCTGTCTGAAAAACTGCTATACAGTATGTACCAAGGGCTTGCGTTTTCTGATGCCTTTTACAAATACTATGTTTTAATTATGTACTTTTTAAACGTGGAGTATCTTTCAATTTCTTCCTAAACTCCTGTTGTCTCTACTTTTGCTGTTCCCTGTGAAGGTTCTGCCTCAGGGACCATTCCCACCACCGTCCTGTCTTACTCGGACTACATCTCCCGTCCGGAGGAGCACGTCAGCGTCCTTCGCTTTGACAAGGGCGAGAGGGAGAAGCGGTGTCTCGTGGTGATTATCGACGACTCTCTGTACGAGGGCGAAGAGAGCTTCAACGTCACTCTTTCACTGCCTGTCGGGGGGCGTCTGGGAATCCACTACCCCACCACCAAAGTCAACATCTTAGAAGATATGGATGATGGTAAGGCCTGCTGATGCTGCCCCCCATCTTCCTATTTCCAGTGCTCTTTCTGTGCAAGTTATAATAACTTTGTAGAAAAAACTCCTGTTAAACAATTTTCTCTTTGAACGTGATGTACCCAAATCACACAGATGAGAGGTTGTGGTGAACTTTGCAAAAAGGTGTTATGTCTCCAAAGAGACTGAGAAGATAAATTTCTTCAGCATGGTACATGTATGTGCAGGGCTTTAGGTTAAACAACACATGCGTACTATATGGACACATACAGGCGCATTAAACACAGTGTGTGGGTGTCCACAGTGCTTTTCGTTCTGGTTAATTGTCATCAGAGCCTTTATATCACAGGAGTTCACTTAATTAAGCTTGTTTACAGACTTACTGGCTGTTGAGGCATGTTGGAAACACCCTGACATAGACTGTTCACCCGCAGCAGACACATGGATTCAACCTCCTGTCATACTGTCATTCAGACAATTTTTAATTAAAGTCGAGACTCACACAGGAGTCCAGTGGGACTACATTATGTAGACATGTGCCTGGTCTTACAACATTGTATGGACAAAGTAGATTACGTCTTCTGACAGGCAGAGAAATGAGTAGAGGATTTATCTGGGGAAGGAGAAGCCTGCTGGGAAATTATTATTCTAGTCTACAGGCATTCCCCACCATCTCACTATTTTGCATTGATACACTTTATAGACATTATTAAAAAGATTGAATGTCTCTGCTCAAGATTTCTTGTTAAATGCTATGCTATGGATTGTTACATTATAGTCCTACTTTTCTTTTTCTAGAGACGAGGGACTGGTGCTGTAATATATTTGGGTCAAACTCCAGCATCACCAAGGCCTTATAGATAGTGTCAAGGAAGTTTTTCCTGTCCTTATGTATGTCCTCTCATACACGCTAATAAGCTAACCCACTCATCTGGCATCAAAGTAGAGAAATGCAAACTGTCAAAATTGCCCAAGTTTCCCATTAGTAAAATCCTAAACCAATATTTTAAGATGAGTTCTGAGAAAACATATCAACAATAAGATCTAATTGACCTACATCTAGTCCAATTAGTTAATTACTTGTTTTTATTGGCTACAATGCTCTACATTTATAAACATGGCTGTGCCCTGAATTAATTTTTTTCATCGTTGCTATTTGAGTGTTCTCTTACCTTGTTAAGTAGATATTGAACTTATTATTGGTCATATGTGGTGACCTTGAGTGACGTGAAAGGGGCCCATAAATAAAATGAATTATTAAATATAATTAAAGCTATAGTGTGTAGTTTCTGCCGCTCCCATCAGGAATTCTAAGCAATGACAACAAAACTGCAGCGCATCCACATGATACAAGCCTTCCATGACCGCAAAATGCGGCTTTTATTTTGTCATACATTGTATCGGAAAGAATAGTGTCAAAGAGGACTTGTCATACCATTGACAGACTGCAGACTGTGATAAATAAGACAATGACGACTCATTTAGGGATACAAACAATTGTGCCAAATTGAATGTGTGTGTGTTTGTGTGTGAATGGAGGCATCTGGGGGCTAGTTAACAAGAAACATGACACACTGTCTGATTGTTAGTTTATTGTCAGAAGACTTCAGTTGTGCTGAGTTCAAAGGAATGGAAATATGTTTGTGAAAGCTCAACTCCAGTGAGAGATGATGTGTCATTTTTAGCCTCCCAAAGGATAATACACTATCACCGACTGCTCTAATACCTGCACACAGACAGTCAGACTGCACCCTCCTTCACTTTAATACAACCTCAACTGGCCAAGGAAAAAAACAAGAATGTTGTGTGTGTGTGTGTGTGTGTGTGTGTGTGTGTGTGTGTGTGTGTCTGTGTGTGTCTGTGCATAGACCAAGTTAATGTTAGACCTCAAATTCGGCATCAAAGGTAAGTGGTGAGAAAAGCACTTGTAAAACTCAGTGTGACTGCTAGTGCTCTCTCTAGCCCCATTTTTCCTTCCCCCAGGTCAAAGTCAAGTTCAGTCCCAGTTCTCCTTCCATCTATTTTTCCAGTACCACAATTCTTTCTCTCTCTCTCTCTCTCTCTCTCTCTCTCTCTCTCTCTCTCTCTCACACACACACACACACACACATTCACACTTTCTCTCACTTTAGCTGAAAAAAATAAGACCCAGGGGTGTCTGCTAGATTTAGTGCTTTATCAGATTAAACTCTACAGTACCTGTCTCCCTGAGTGTTGAGCTCCGCATGGCTGCATACTCACAGTGTTGTCATTTCCTTGCACGCTGCCAAGGAGAGAGGACAGTCAAACTCTCTCAGTCAGGTGCATATGGTCACAGCTGAGTTTGTAGTATTGTAGATTAGCTCAAATATTTCTTGGAAACCCAGTCCTTTATTTCAATATTAGGGCAGCCTTACCGTTGGTTACACTCCCAAATGAGTATACGTGCTCGCTCATTGCATGTTTGTACATTATGACCTCACTGTAAACCAAATTATTTTAATTATGCATGCCATCTTCCACATATCCTCAATTAGCATACAGGCAGCAAATTGTGGTAAGAAGGTCATTTTCTTCCTTCATTTTATTTACCTCCTGTTACATGCAGTATACACATTTAATTAAATAAGAAAAGAATAGTGAAGAAAAATAACGTGATGTACAATATGTATCAGAACATATATCATTATGTATGTTATGTATGTATGCATTTTAACCCAAAGCATCAATGGGAAGTTTATAACATAAAGAAAAACACCTTATGCTTGAGGATAATATTTACAGACAATTTTGTAAGAGCTTCCAAAAGCAGGGGCCCTTCTCTAATAGGACAGCTGAGAATGCTTTATAAACTGTATTTAAAGGCACAGTGACACACAAATGGCTACAGTAACCCACACATAGTAATTATCACAATTTGGCTTTGCACCTTCTCCAGCCCTCACACACACTTCAGAGTGCTAAACCCCAGGCATGGCCCCAGAGGGCAGAGAGGACGCAGTTCTCACTCATCATCAGTCATTACTCAACTCCCTCTTGAGTTGTCAAAAATTTGTCGTCCGCAGGCACAGCTGGGACATGTGTGAATTCTGACATGTATATTAGCACTCAAGCAGAAGTTTCCTCTCTGGGCATAAAGGAATGTGTGCCAGACTGCTTACATAGTGTTTACAGATATGCTACATGTTTCCGCTACTGTTGTTAAGGCATGCATTAACGCATAATAACAATAATAATAATCCAAAAAACACACTTATCAGCCCGTCAG
The DNA here is from genome assembly GCF_008315115.2 of Sander lucioperca. Lineage (NCBI taxonomy): Eukaryota > Metazoa > Chordata > Actinopteri > Perciformes > Percidae > Sander > Sander lucioperca. The sequence continues at coordinate 16,427,940 of NC_050185.1, read as the reverse complement.
ACTGTTTACCAAAGTATTTGGTTATGTTTTTATCCATGTGTTTTTCCAACTTACATAATCTGTAATTTTTATTTGACTCTGCCACTGTGCAAATACACAAATTCTATTTGCATTACAAACCAGCACTACATCTGTTAGGTGAAGCAGAGTGTGTAGGAGTAAAGGTATGAGAGAAAGACAGATGCATTGAGAAACCTCAAAGTCTTTAGATAGAGAGATAGGACACAGGCTGCACTTGATGTGTGATACTCGCTAGGTATTGTTGCCCTGGGCTGTCACTTATTCTGTTAAATTGAGAGTCAAAATGTAACTGCAGTACATTTTCTCATTCTCCTAGTTACGCACACTATGCTTAGATTTTGTTATCTGGCCCAGTTAAAGTATATAAATAAAATATGAAAGTTCATATATCAGTAAAGTAATATTCAGTAAAAGAAATATCTCTGGACTGCTGAAGTGTTTGATCATGACACAAAAAAAATTATAATACGCGTGCTATTTTTGGATTATATGCCAGAATATAAGAAAGGAGCCGAGTGAAAAAGAGTAGCATCTTAAAACAAAGACAGAAGAACTTCTATTCTGTCAGTTTTTGGACTTGACAGGGGGTATGAGAGAAATAAAGCCGTCAAATACACATTGGACTGCCTCCACTTTTGCTGCCGCAGGAAACAATGCCAGTTCAAACAAGCCTTTGAGCAGTCTAGGGGGCCGCTTTCTCTCTGTCTCACCAGCACACTATACCACATTCAGAGAAAGAGACAGACAGACACACACACACACACACACACACACACACAGACCTTGTTTTTTAGTGCTAAGTGCATCTTTTTTTGTTGATACTCAGTGGTTTCTGTCAGAAGAATGGCAACAATAAGGTGGGATGAGAGGCCAGGAAAGGTTGAAAGGTTACACTTCCCTGCAGTTTAACTTTAGACTAATGGGCTGTCGCAGTTTGACCTCTGTGTCTGGCTGCTGGCTTTACAAATGAATCGTGTCAGACTGCGGGTGGCTGCTGACAGGCCTAATGTTACCACAGGTGCACACATAAGGAGAGGAGTCAAATAGCATTAACTAAACAAAAAGTAAAATAACAAAGTTGCAAATATGAACCCTGCTACAAAGGTGGGTCATATGGGGTTGTAGGTCATAAAACAGAATTTGTTATCTACAAAGGTGTCAATCGGCATTTTAACAACTAATAGAGCACTAAAAAGGCCAAATCGCCTGTGGCAAATGTGCAATGATCAATAAAAGCTCTAAAATATGTAATATGTTCAACAGTCTGGAAATTCATGTTAGAATATATTTCCCTTTTGTGTTTTTTTCTTCTACAGCTCCTGTGTTTTATTTTGGAGAGATAGAGTATCATGTGGATGAGAGTGATGGATACGTGGAGGTCAAAGTGTGGAGGACAGGAACCGACCTGTCCAAGTCCGGCACTGTCACTGTCCGCTCTCGCAAGGCCGAGCCCGTCTCCGCAGAAGGTAAGCTCCCAGTCACAGAGTCAAGTGTTGCTTGTGATTTATTGGAAATTATTGAATTTACCAATAAGATCATCTGTCTGCATTCTGCACGTCTACTCAAAGTCTTATCATTGTCATTCCTCTAGCCGGTATTGACTATGTGGGCATCAGTCGTAACCTGGACTTTGCCCCGGGCATCAGCATGCAGACATTCCGGGTCACCATTCTGGATGACCTGGGACAGCCAGAGCTGGAGGGGACTGAGAGCTTTGAGCTTGTCCTACGTATGCCAATGAACGGCATCCTGGGTGAACCTGGGAAGGCTTCAGTCTTCATCAGTGACTCTGTGTCTGACTGTGAGTGACTTCATTTATCTATTGAGAGTTTTTCTTTGTATAATCTGAATGTGTAATTGTATCTGTCTGTGTCAGATGTGCTATATGAATAAAGTTTATTGTTATTGGTGAAGATAACTGTCGAAAGCATTGAAACATTAAATGAAAGCCTTACAAAGTACTAATGTTTTTTTTAAGATTATTTTTTGGGCTTTTATGGCCTTTAATTGATAGGACAGCTTGAATATAGGAAAGGGGAGAGAGAGGGGGGATAACATGCAAAAAATGGCCGCGGGTCGGATTCGGGCCAGGGACTCAGCCTACACGGGGCGCACACTCTACTGGGTGTGCTAGAGGTCGCCCCAGAAACATGTGTTTTTCATCTTGTAAGAACAACTTCTTTACACTGCAATTTTGCGGCTTTACTAGACAGCAATATATTAGGGCTGTCCTCGACTAAAGGAATTCTTAGTCGACTAACACTTACATGATTTTGTCGATTAATCGATTAGTTGATGTAATCGACAGAGCTGTGCTCTTTGAGAGGTGGTTAAGACTAGAAAAGCACAATATAAATGTAGTTAATTAACCATCTGTAAAACTGAGTTTCTCCACAATTAATCCTGCAAAAGCACCACTTTAAATCTTGTGTTTACCAGAAATGTGCTCATAAGTTTCTTGGAAATGAGTAATTAAGCATGAATAAGCATAAAATATGCGTCATCAACTAAAGAAATCTTAGTCGACTAAGACCAAAACGACCGATTAGTCGACTAATCGACTAAGAGGTGGCAGCCCTACAATATATTTGTCACTTTTCTTTCGCTATGTATTCATAGTTTTGCAACTTTCATTACCTACATTCAGCTTGTTGTGACAGCTGTGCTTTTTGATTTGCTTTTTAAAATCACTCCAGTCAGTTAAATTCAGCCCAGACAACATGCTAGATATCATTACTTGCTTTTTCCTATGTGATTATTGAACTATCCTTTTGACTGACAGTGCCAAAGGTCCAGTTCCGCGAGCCGGTGTACACTGGAGAGGAGAGTGACGGTCAGATCACAGCAACTGTGTACCGCAGTGGCGACATCAGACACAAATCCACTGTTCGCTGTTACACCCGTCAGGGATCTGCACAGGTCGCCTCCGACTTTGATGAGCGACCAAACACAGAAACATCTATCATCTCTTTCTTACCAGGTAATTTCATAAATCACACAAGTACATCACACATTTTCTCTCATTTAAAAAAAAAAATGTATCTTGTGTCTTGAGAGTTGACACCTTTTTAATTAAATAAACTGCTTTAAACAAGAAGCAGTTTTTTTGTCACACATTTTCTGCAAAATCAACAGTGCCTTGCAGATATCGCAAGTTTAACTATGCTCCACACATTACCTACTGCGCTGTCATTTTCAGTATTTCTTTACAAAATATGTGCAAACAGCTTCTGAAAACTCGAGGAACTGATGAAAGTTAAAGTTATATAAAAAAAAGATGTATGCTGTAAAAAGGAAAAAAAAGAAATATTGCAGAACTTATTCTATCCTTTCTTCCACCTCAAATTTTTTGACATGTACCGTCATACACTCTAGGCGAGGAGTCAAAGCCATGCATTCTGTCACTGGTTGATGACACGCTGTACGAGGAAGGAGAAGAGGTGCGGTTGGTCTTAGGTAACCCGAAGAGTGACTCACAGTTTGGCGCTTCACTGGGAGCTCTGAATGAGACCCTGGTGAAAATCAAGGACACAGCTGACAGTAAGTGAGAATGAAGAAGAGGAGACGGAGGGGGGAGGAAAGTCAGGAATGAAATATATAGTAAAATATAAAGCAGTTTAGGGTTGCCACCTCTTAGTCGATTAGTCGACTAATCGGTCGTTTTGGTCTTAGTCGACTAAGATTTCTTTAGTTGATGACGCATTTTTTATGCTTATTCATGCTTAATTACTCATTTCCAAGAAACTTATGAGCACATTTCTGGTAAACACAAGATTTAAAGTGGTGCTTTTGCAGGATTAATTGTGGAGAAACTCAGTTTTACAGATGGTTAATTAACTACATTTATATTGTGCTTTTCTAGTCTTAACCACCTCTCAAAGAGCACAGCTCTGTCGATTACATCAACTAATCAATTAATCAACAAAATCATATAAGTGTTAGTCGACTAAGAATTCCTTTAGTCGAGGACAGCCCTAAAGCAGTTAATACTGTTTTGTATTTATCTGAGTAGTTGAGTAGTTTAGGCTGATAAATATGAATGGTAAATGCAGTATACCTCAATACATATGCTTTTTATTATAATTATCATCAGCAGTAATAGTTAAGGGAGTGATAATTAAAGGTTTCAGCCCATAATCCAACAATGTGTTAGCATTTTATTATATTCTTCTCCCTTTCTGTGCACCTCAGAACCCATCATTCGTTTTTTGGAGACCAAGTACAGTGTAAGTGAACCGAAGGAAGCCGGTGCTGTGGCAACTGTGAGGATCCCTGTGGTACGAGTGGGTGACACATCGAAAGTGTCAGTGGTCCGCGTTCACACCAAAGACGGGTCAGCTGTCTCAGGAGAGGACTACTACCCTGTGTCTCAAGGTAAACCTTACACACATCCTCTTATGTCTCTCATGGTTAAAGCAACATTGTGGCATTTTAATTTAAAAAAAACCCCCACTTCTCAAATCAGGCTGCAATTAGCAGCATTACCATGCAACAGTAATGTGACTTTAACAAGAAAAATACTGCAAAAGGAGTGAAGAGTTTACTAACTAACAGGAAAAGAGTGGTAACCAGTGGATGCATCCAAAAATCTAAAACATCACCAGTATGGTTTGCAAAAGTAAATTTGATTTGCACAAAATAGGCTAACACATTCAAAACCGCTGTTGTAGTCATTTAACATGTTAAATGAATGTCCTAAAACAATCTTTACAGCACCACTGGTGGTCAAAAACTACACATCATACATTACTTTTGTTCTTACTGGCCTGCAGATATCCTCCTGATAGATTTTTATTATGCATTTGCAGAAGCTACAGTAATAAGAGACGTTTTGAAACAAGGCTCCCTATATGAGAGTTGAATTAATGAAAGTAGACATAGGGATTTATTTGGGCGAGAGTCATTGATTTTTAATTTCATCCCAAGTGGGGAAAGGTAATTTCTCCAATAGTCCAGTGGAGGGTCATGTCATTTTGAATTAAATTTCAGTATACTTCATGCTTTTTCAGCAGGATGAAATCTTCCTTTCCATGCACTCAGCTTTTAGCGCAGTTCTCTCGTAGCTTAATCAAGGCTTGAAATATTTATACAAATACATTCAGTTTATTCAAATTATACATGCCTACCCACCGTTCAAATTCCCCAGTAGTTTGGAATCATACAGTGTTGAATTTCTCATTTTGCACAATATTTTCTTAGAGCAGCACATTTCTAATGCAAAGCTCTCTTACTTGCCTTGCTAGAAGATGGACCACCTTTGGCACTATTCAAATAAAAACTGGCAATGCTTTTTCAGTTAAGTGGTATTTTCCACTGAAGTAATAAAATGTGAATTGGGCTTTTCATTTTTTTGTGGAAAACTAAACTCAACAATAAACAACAATTACTCAAGTTGCCAGAACCATCAATGCTTTACACTTGTTCTAATGATGATCTGTATAAAACTACTTTTCTTGGTTTTCATGTGTGCCTGTATGTGTGTTTGTTTGTGCCCAGACATAAAGTTCAAACAGGGGGATAAGGAACACGTGGTGGAGGTGGAGGTGCTATTTGATGGTGTCCGAGAGATGAGGGAAGCCTTTACTCTCCACCTGAAGCCTGATGAAAACATGGTGGCTGAAACTCAGGTTAGGAATGTGTTCCTGCCTATGCATCACACCACATATCACACAAAATCCAAACTAACAGTCGTGCAATTTAAGGTTGATGAAAAAGTAAAGAGATGAAAAACTATTTATTTTTTTATTTTTTCATTTTTTCTGATTTGACCCATATTTATCCAGGTCTGTCCCACTGAGACCAGGGATCTCTTTTACAAGGGTGACCTGGCCCAGACAACAAGAACACTTTACTGTAGTTGTAGCCAAAAAGAGCGATGAAAACATTTCACAATAAATAATAGATTATCTGCAGAAGAAAACAGCCAGAGTGGGAGAAATGAGAGAGAAGGGTATAAAGAGAAACCAAGAAGCAGCCATGGCTCAGATTGTAAACAGCTCTGTGATGACTTTAATCATTTCATTGATAGTAATTCAGTGTGTCTTGATTCACAAACAGCACTGCGTCAGTAGTTTGTATTCATTTTACCTCTTTTATTTTTGAAACAGGTAACTAAAGTGATAGTTTACATCGAGGAGACCAACAGCATGGCTGATGTCACCTTCCCCTCTTTGCCTCATGTGGTGTCACTGCTCCATTACGATGATGTCACCAGGACAACAGACAGCCTCCATCCACCAGCCGGCTACCCCGTCATCTGTGTCACGGTGAGCTCTACAAAAACAGTAAACTCTAACAACGCCCGGGAAACTGTGACTCAACAGACTACAGTTCAATTTCTAGGCTTTTTCTGTAATGATGTAGCAGGACCTAATCAGGACCCACATCCTCTGGGAGTAGAAGGCCTATTGTTATCCCTCAGGACCCATACTTTTCTTCAGCCAAAGTTAAGCTGTCCTTTCGTAGTTGGCCAGTCTGTCCATAAAAGACATATTATACAGTTTAGTAGGCCACAGTCCTTATATGAGAATCATTTCCACTATTGAATATTGGGACAGAGACACTGAAATGGATTTTGGTGATGTGTTAAGTCATTTGGTGTGTTTGTGTGTGTGTGTGTGTGTGTGTGTGTGTGTGTGTGTGTGTTTGTGTGTGTGTGTGTGTGTGTGTGTGTGTGTGTGTGTGTGTGTGTGTGTGTGTGTGTGTGTGTGTGTGTGCGGTATGTGTCCCTGTGATGTGGTCAGGGAGACAAAACTGAAATGTTGAGTGCTGCATCAGGAGGCGTGTTGTCAACAGGTTTTGCTGGGATATCCACGTGGGATAACACTTCAAAGCTTACCCCTTCATCCAATATGTATTGTTCTAATTGTATGAAAGCCGTTTTCAAAGCTTAAATACGAAAATGTAACACACTCAAACATCTGGATGTCCTTGGCAACAGTTGCTTACTCCCTTTCTGCACCTCTTTCTCCTTTTGTCCTCTGGCATCTGCTGAATCTTTCCCATCTCTCTGCTATGCCTGCCCACTCCTGCTTTATTCCTTATCCATCCTCCAGGCTTGCAACACAAAATACCCAGATTATGACAAGACAGGCTCTATCTGTGTCAGCGAGCACATTAACAACACCTTGACCCACTACCGCTGGCTCATCAGCGCCCCAGCTGGCCCTGATGGCGTCACCAGTCCCATGAGGGAGGTGGACTTTGACACCTTCTTTACATCCTCCAAGATGATCACATTGGACTCAGTCTACTTCCAGGCAGGCTCCAGGGTCCAGTGTGCTGCTAGAGCTGTTCATTCTAATGGGGATGAGGGATTAGAGCTCAGCAGCCCCATCATCACTATCAGCCAGGAGGAAGGTGAGGACTGAACAATGAACATCCGTCTCTATGTTTTATTTTGCCACTTTTCTGGAGGAGGAATTGAACAGGGCCCGATGTTGCAATGAGAACCAAAAGCCTTTGTTCTCCAAGTATTATGAATGTTCAGGAATAGTGCCTTTGAATGAACAGTACCTACAGTACAGTACAGCTGCATAATTCAAAATGTCCCTTGATCCTTGATTAAAGTACATATTATTATATAGTATAGTGTATACTGTATATAGTATTATAAGCAAACATGTACTTAATGTATAAAAAGAAAAAGTTCTCAATGCAGAAAATTGACCCCTGTGAATAGTCAGTAGGCAATTTATTAATTTTTAACAGTTTAACAGAACCGCTCTATGACTCTTTTGGTTCTGTATTTTTTAATACCCCTCCCCCACATAGCTATATAGTTTAGAGAACATTATAGATCCACAACGAAACTGACAGGGTGGGACTCAGAAAAAAAGTCTCAGTTACAAATCCGTCAGCTGTCTGCACCACAGACAGCGCAATGGATTTATTAATACACAGCACAGTTAGGCTACTGGTATTTCAGAGCCATCGTTGGGGCCATGTATTCTAACTTGCACAAACCTCAGTCAGATGGGTCAGTGAGTCAGGCAGACTAGATTAACAGATTAACATATTCAACAAGTATGTTTTACTCTGCGTGTTTTTTATTGTGATATGGATCCCCCTTGGTCTGAAATAAAGAATTATTATTTATTTTAACCCCTCCTCCCTGCACTCTCTCTGCTAGGGGATGAGAGGGGGGATGGCAGGTTAACAAGGGACATGCATTTTGGTCATCACCCCTCTTCCCCTTCAAATCACCTACTGGTTATAGTATTAAATATAGTTTTATTGGATTGTCACTGATGCATCAATAATAATAATAATAATAATAGTTTTACTGTTGTAGTTGTAACAATATGTCATATTTTATAAGATCATCATATGTTTTGTATGTTAAAATATTCTGCAATGTAACTACTATCTAACTAAAACAGTTAGATATATTTAGTGGAGTACAATATTTCTCTCTTAAATGTGCTGGATGTACTCAAGGGTCCAAGCTCACACTCTTTCTTTCTCAATTATAAAAATAAAACCCCGCTCTTTTGCTGTTGCTATGTTATTACTTATGCTGTGCACATTCCACCTACACATTATGAATGCAACAAGTTCAAGGACACTCAGGGTGGTCGCAAGGTATTCTTTGAAATGTGGAAATTGCTACCTGACTCAGAAATAGTTCCAGCATTATATATATATATATATATATATATATATATATATATATGTATGTAAACATAACTTTATCACATTAGTAATCAGCTATAGACACAATCATAGCCATTGTCTTTCCTCCAAATTGTTGCAGTCTGTCGTGTGGTTCAGAATCTCTCCTCTCTGCTCCTCTGTCATATAAAGGTATGTGTCAACCACATAAGATGGGGACCGTTGGCGCTGAGCCTTTCTCTGCCAAGCTACGCTACACTGGAGCAGACGACCCGAAACACCCCAACCTCATCAAAGTGACTGTCACCATGCCTCACATAGATGGTAGGTAGGAGCTGGAGGCAGGACTTGTACCACAGATGAAGTGAAGTGTAATGTAGTGTGTGTAATATTCACGTCCGTGGATCCTCAGGAGCGTTACAGCCAGAATATAGATCTTGCTGGGTTGTATCGAACCCCCGCTGCAGAAACTCTCCACACCACCTGCTACCACCTGCTACTTAACATTCCCTTCTTGATTTTTAATCTCTTTCCTTTTGCCTCGTCTCCTCCAGGTTTCCTTCTTCCTTTTTTTCTGTTGCTCCGCTGGGTTTCTTTTCAGCACTTTTTTGCTCTCAACTATTTCTTTCCACCAAGTTTTTGAAATAATGATTTATTTCAGTACAGATTGAAAGATAGTTGAACAAAGTAAGAATCACATCTTCTTTTTTTCGCCTTGCAGGTATGCTTCCAGTAATCTCCACTCGCCCCCTCACGAACTTTGAACTGACTCTCAGTCCAGATGGAACTCGGGTCGGAAACCACCGCTGCTCCAACTTGCTTGACTACAACGAGGTCACCACAGGTCACAGCTTCATCACCGCCTTGACGCGCAGCCCCGAAAGCATGGGAGACACAGCGCCCTATCAGTTCAGCAATTCTCTGCGGGGAAACAGCACATTGCGCTTCTACAGGAACCTCAACCTGGAAGCCTGTCTCTGGGAGTTCACCAGCTACTACCACATGTCTGAACTGCTCACAGACTGTGGAGGCACCATAGGGACTGATGGACAGGTGTGTGTGTGTGTGTGTGTTTGTTTTTGTGCGTTTCTGTGTACATTTGTCTACAATGTATACATTCCAATCTAGGCTTTGTATGTATGACTGTTAGCCTTTGTGTGTGTGTGTGTGTGTGTGTGTGTGTGTGTGTGTGTGTGCGTGCGTGCGTGTCCACCTGTGTGTGTTTCTCTCTGTATGTTCAGTCTATTTACAGCCTTCTGATTGAGAGGGTCGCACAGACCGAACGGCACCATATTTGTTTGCCTGCATTTTACTCTCATTCACTGCAGGTTTGTTTGTGTGTGTTTTCCAGCTCTGTGTCCCAGTGTGCCTTGTGCCTTGTGTTTTTGTGTGCATGTTTGCATGCACACAAAAACATACACACTCAAACAAAGTTTGCCAACCTGTCAGTCATTCCCCTAATGCTCACCACTGCTACTGTATTAATGTGGAGCAATGGAGGAGTCTTTGAAATCTTGACTACACCTACATTCTGTCAAGGTTAAGGTAAATCTTAGTAACCTGTCAGGCAGCTTTGTACTGTTTTTCTTTCACTGGCTTGGTGGCATGACAGTTGAACTCAACAGAGAATGTAGCAGTTTTGGCATTACGTGCCAGCTATCAAGCACATGCTAACAAACTTAGCTGTTCGCTGTTGCGTCATTGCAGCAGATGTTGCAATTGTTGTTTGTGTTGCATACTGTACAGATCTGCAGTATACTCATGGTTCTCGTTGTTATTGTGGATTGAGAGAGACCCTTGCTCCCTCGCGCATGTCCTGCTGCTCTTTTATTCCTCCAGCCTTTGATCTGTGAACTTCTTGCTTGCCGTTGCTGCGGACTGCTGAGTGTGTGTGGCGTTTTGTGTGTGTGTGTGTGTGTGTGTGGCGTTTTGTGTGTGTGTGTGTGTGTGTGTGTGTGTGTGTGTGTGTGTGTGTGTGTGTGTGTGTGTGTGTGTGAGAGAAGGAGATAGAGAAGCTGTAAGAAATTAGTTTACTCGTTCCCAGTCAGAGTAAGTACTGCTTGCACACATAGTTACACATGACGCTCGTCATCCTCCAAGACCTCAAGCCCACTTCGTTAAGAGAGATCACTGTCACACTGTCACTAGGGTTATGTTTTTTTTTCTTCAACTATTGCCAAAAGAAAAAAAAGGAAGCAGTGAGAACCTTGCAGCCTCTAGCAGGGTGCATGAATCAAAGCACACAGAAATAATTAAATAATTCAGCTACTTCTCAAGAACAAAAGACAAAATGAATGTTTAAAAAACTTCAGGTTTTTGACTGCAATAATCATCTTGATCAATGTTTTATTCTTGGTTTTTCGTGACAGCTTTGTATTTTGGTCTCCATAACTGCGGACTTCTTTTCTTTGTCTAGGGAAAACATGTACTAATTGAAAGGTGGAACTTACTGTGCAAGAAAAGAAAAAGATTATGATATTTCAAGACAACTCACTGTGAACATGTGCTATCTTCATTCTGTTCCGTGCAGTATACATTTATTTTAGGAGGTTATAATAACATTATGGCTTATAAAACCCTTGCGCGAAGAAGTTTGTCTCTCAGCGGGCATTTCATTTCTCATTTGGATTCTCATTTGGATTGTGATTCGGCGATTGCACAACATCTGGTCCAACATCTGGTCCAACATCCAGTGGTGGATTGGGAAGGTTTCAGCTGTCGGCACAGTGAATTTCATGTCTTTGGTGGAGATTCTCCCTGTTTGTAAATATATTACACCAGACTCTTAATGTAGCGGAGCTTTCTGTTCCACATAAGATGGGATGTTACAGTGTATGTACTCAAGTGATGAAAAATGGTTGATCAGAGACATACCAAAAAACATCTTCTGCCAAATTGCTTTTTTGCTCTTGTCACTTAATCTCCTGCCCAGCATTCATTTTGGTAATTGACAATACAAATTGACTCGTTTCCACTTCAAGTCAAACAAAGATGATGTGGCACATTTCAATCAGTTTCTAAGATACTCTGGCTTTGTCAAACTTGTGTGGTTCAAATCTTTCAAGTCACAAACAATTGTTAATGTCATGTTGGTGAGCAGAGACACCTAGTGGCTGCCCTCATTGAAATACATCTAAGAATACATGTTAACAGGGGTTTAAAGTATATAGAATAGTATCCACATTTTTTTTCAGCTTACAAAAAAGTAATTGTGATCAGGTTTTTAAATAATTGGAAAACTGTAAAAAGAAAACAAAGATAGAAAATAACTAGTCAAGCCCACATTGCTGCCCACTGTGGTTTCTTGTGTACAACACAGGAAGACTTTTCTGCAACACTGAGTAGGAGTGAAAGAGTTCAAGCGCCTTGTGGAGGAGGACAATGTGTTCATCTTTTACATCTTCTCAGCACTTATTATAGCTTATCGACCTACAGTCACCCCATAATCTAAAAGGAATAATACAGTTCTTGTCACACATACTGAGGATTTCTTACTTATAACTTCAACCATAATGTCAAGTAAATAAATAGAGTGCTTTATCAATATTACATTTTGAATGAATTTTACATTATGTGCCTAAAATAGTGACTGTTTTTAAAAAAGCCCTAGTTCTTCCCTCATCACTGATTGAAATACCCTTACAGGTGCTGAATCTGGTCCAGTCCTACGTGACCCTGCGTGTGCCTCTTTACGTGTCGTATGTGTTCCACTCTCCTGTTGGAACTGGCGGCTGGCAGCACTTTGACCTACAGTCAGAGCTGCGCCTCACTTTCGTGTACGACACAGCCATTCTCTGGAAGGATGGCATCGGCAGCCCCCCGCAGGCCGAGTTACAAGGTAAGCTCCCAAGACCGTGAATATGTTACGTTTTGAGGTGCCGGACTCAATATCATCCACAGAATCCGGTGTGTTTGTATGTCATTTTGCCAGGTGCGTTGTATCCAACGAGCATGCGCATCAATGAACAGGGACGTTTGGTGGTCAATTTCCGCACCAAGGCTCGTTTCAGGGGTCTGTTTGTGGAGTCTCATTCTGGAGGTAGAATAAAAAAAGCTGGTGAGACTGACAGATTATTATAACCATGTCACTGTTACTATTCCTCAATATTGTCACTGAATATACAGATACATTGCTTGAGTGATTAGTTGAAGGCATCACATTTGATTTTTGATTGTAAATTAGTCCTCTAATATGAACTTCTCCCTTTTCATTACCAAGCAACCCCCATGTCCTCCATGGTGATGAGTGTGGACCACCCTGGCCTGACCTTTAACCTCACATTAGTGAGGAGTGAGCCCACCTACAACCAGCCAGTACAGCAGTGGACCTTCACCTCTGACTTTGCTGTAAGTATGAAATTTGTTTGTGCCCTGTGGCCCTGTGTGCTCAAACAGCTGGACGGATACAGATACAGATACAGATACAGAATGAGGCTTGAGTATCTGTCCTCTTTGCTCCGTACAGGTGAGAGACTACTCTGGGACCTACACAGTGAAGCTGATCCCCTGCACAACAGCCCAGAATATGGAATACACTCTTCCACCTGTCTGCAGTCCCAGAGAACCCGTCACCTTCGATCTAGACATCAGATTCCAGCAAGTAAGGCAGTTTCTGTTTGATCCGTAAGATCCAAAAGTGACATACAGTATTTCTTTGTTTCGTGAAGATTTTCTTTCTTTCTCTTTCGCTGTCACTGGCTGTCTCTCTTCCTTTGTTATGTTGTACTTTGCTATGCATCCCTCTTTAGGTGAGTGACCCGGTTGCAGTGGAATTCAGTCTGAACACTCAGATGTTCTTGCTATCCAAGAGGAGCTTGTGGCTCTCTGATGGCTCCATGGGCTTTGGTCAGGAGACTGACGTAGCCTTTTCTGAGGGTAAGTGCCCTCTCACTACGTGTAAAGACTTTTCAGTGCAGTGAAGATTTAAAAGTAAACGTGGTTGTAGATGTTTTTTATCCCATTCGCTACATATGAATTTATTTTATATCACTTCTTCTGTGAGTGTGCCACATCTACCTTTTAAGCAGACATTGGTTTGAGTTAATGTCAGCACAATATGAAAATCTACTTGCCAAATATAAGCCTTGCTTTTTTTTTTGTTAAATGTGATAATGTTGTGTGGTATTTAAAGGAACTGACATCTAATATTTGAGTCTAAAAGCATTGGATTCACAAATGAATTCTAAAAGAAAACCAAAATGCAAACACATTGACATCATGAATAGGATAAAGTGAATTTGGTGCTTTTCTTTTCTACCTGGAACATAGTACAGTTGAAAGCAATCATGGTACTGTATGCTGTGGACATGGTTGGCAGTAACGTACATGGATTTGTAGTTCAGTGGCTAAAACATACATACAATTTACTTCCATTAAATAGTCTGTCCTCTTGGATTTAAAAGTATAATTTGTAATAATAACTTGGTGTAGACTTTAGGATTCATGTCTTCTTCCTTTATTTCAGGTGATACCATCTACGGCCGTGTGATGGTGGACCCTGTGCAGAACCTTGGGGACTCTTTCTTCTGTAGCATAGAGAAGGTGTTCCTCTGCACTGGTGCTGATGGATATGTTCCAAAGTACAACCCGACCAAGTTTGAATTTGGCTGCCTGGCTGACTCCCCGTCATTGCTCTATAGATTCAAGATTCTTGTGAGTATATTCTGGTTTTTAATGTTGCAATTTCATTACAAACAGACATACAAAATAATATTTTACAATCAACACAAAAAATAATTTCCTTACTTCCTTTATTCCCTCGATCTAACCCTACTCACCAGGACAAGGCTCAGCCAGAGACTCAGGCACGTGTGTTTGGTGATGTCAGTTTTAATGCTGTGCTGGCAGTGGATGATCCATCAGCCATGTCCCTCGTCAGACAGCCCGGGTCCGATGGCTTTAGGTTGGACTCTACAGCCATGTTCCAGGTATTCTACATCTTACTGTTCCTCACTGCCAATGACAGATTTTTACTGTGAACCAGCAGCTACAGTAGTAACTTTTTCATTCAATGTATACATCTTTAAAAAGCTTTGCTGTGCATGTGCTATTTTGGGATACAGTTGTGAAGTTTGCAGCTATATGAATAGAACTTGAAATATGTAGGCTGTGCCACTCTCCTGTTGTATGTACACTATTGTATGTATGTTTTGTTTCAACTGGTGGCGATAGGGTTTTATGTTGTATTGTGTCGGCCACAATGGATGTGAGACATTATGGTGATTAAAGGTGCTGTAGGTAGGATTGTGAAGATCCAGGACTTAGCCAAAGAATGTGAACATCAACAACTTTTCAGTCCCTCCCCCCTTTCTGCTAGAGGCCAAGCTACATGGTTGTGAAACGAAGGTTTCTGCTCCTGTAGAAGCTAGAAGTCCGTATAAAATCAACCTTGTTGTAAGAAAAACATGTTTTATCCGCAATTTAATGGAGAAAAACTACACTACCCACAATCCTAAGTGTAACAGCAACATCTCTGATTGGTCCAACTCGCTGTTACCATAGAAACATTTACCGTACCCGCGAAACCGCTAACGGCTAGAGCGAGCTTCTACCATTGAAGTCTATGATAGTTTCTGTACACGGTCTTGTACCTTTGCCTTTTTTGCCGTTTTCAAAATGTTTTTTTGCGCCAAATCAAATGTGTTATGCTCACTATTGATGTCGTAGCTGGTTGGCTTGGTTCCAGACTTAAAACTCTATATATCAGCAATTTTCGAAACGTCAATGACACAATGGAATGGGGAAAAACACTTCTGGAGACAGAGCCGAAAAAAAGTGGGCGGTCACTGTTGAGCTCTATGTATGTGCATGAGCAGTGATTGACACGCAGTTAGACACCCTCCCTGGCCCTGATTGGTGTAAATGAACAGGGAGCTGTGGATTTTTGCAAATCACACTACAGGCTGAAGGTGGTGCCAGAGGAGCTGGATTTTTTTTTTTATTAACTGCTTTATGTAGTTCTACTGGAACATAGGGTCAGTTTCAGCAAATATGACAGAAAGTTAGTTTTATAAGTCTTACCTATTGCATCTTTAAGTCTTCGATGATTGTTATTAATGCAGTGCAGTTATTGTATTTTTAATCATTAAATACATCCAATCAATTCAAGGCTGGTAAATCCATAGTCTAATGAGTCAATTTAACACCAGACGGTCCCATCTTATCACAAATAAATGTACATAATGAATTTTGCAAGATGTGTTCATTTTGGCCATTTAACCAATTATGTCTGCTCATTTTATAAATTGGAACATAATTCTAAGATATGCATCATTTTGTGTTTTCCTCAGGTTGCTGCAGGCCGTGAGTGGTATATTCACACCATTTACACAGTCCGCTCCAAAGAGAATGCCAACAGAGGCATTGGAAAGCGCAGCCTAGAGTACCACTCTTTGGTTTCCACAAGCAACGATCTTGCCTTGACCACATCGAGCGGCAAAAGTCATCGCTCCAGGAGGTCGACTGGCGATGAAGTCCCAGAGATCGCTGAGGATATCGGAGCAGACAACAACCGTGGTACCAATATCATGCACATCGCTTTGGACCGCACCAAGCGGCGGGCAGGGGGGTCAAATGAGCTTTTTACCGATGGGCTGGAAACTAGTGGGCTGAATGCAAATGAGGAAGAGGATGGTCTGGTGACTGTGGTGGGGGCACTGGTGGGGCTGCTGCTGACTGTCCTCATTATTGTCACCATCATGCTAGTGCTGAGATCCAGACAGAAGGATGGGAAGAAGGGATGGATAGAGGGGGTGCAGGAGGTGGTGAAAGGGTCTGTCAGTACGGAGCCCATGTTGGTGGTGAGGATGCAAGACTGCCACAACAGCTCAGAGGTCTGAGCAATGGATGCTTGTATGTACAGATGGACAAAGGGATGTAGAGTATGTGAGGGCTTTTATAAAATTTGGGATTTCCTTTTTTTTTTTTAAACTGGTATTAAATTACTTTCATAACACCAAAAATCTGAGATTGATCATATGCATTATTGTGTGTGTGTGTGTGTGTGTGTGTGTGTGTGTGTGTGTGTGTGCATGTGCCTGTTAGTGGGGGGGTTTCTATAGTATTAAATCCATTACATACCTTGATCACTGCAACAGAAAACAGCAGAGAAGACAGTCCTATACACTGTCTTCACTTAACATTCCAAATTGTGCTGCTAGTAGCATGGTATTTTCTTTCTCCCTTAATGGCTTTATGGTGTTAAAGTGCCTGAAGCAGCTATATCCCTTCAGGGCAGTCCCAGTCACTAAGAGCACTTTTTCTCATAAAGCTAGTGTCACGCAGGCCAAGTCAGAGATTAGTGCTGCAGGTTTACCTCGGGTAAAGGGGACTGGATAATGTCAATGTTCCTACTAAAAGGAATAGTTCCCCTCAAAAAGAACACTTGGATGTTATCGACCTGTCCCTTTGTCAGTCAAAACTTAACTGAAGTTTGTGAGCCCTGGTACTGCTGTGTGTCTACCAAAATATTAATGGTAACAAGACCATCTTTTCTACAGCATGCAAAGGATACAACAGATTTCTGCACACATTGTGCAGCCTTATTCCAATTTAGTTTCTTGACAATTGCGTTAAGGATGCAAAAGTCTAGTGTTTACACTATAATCTCACTTACTGTCCTCAAAGTTGTAAAGTGCATCAATTGCCTTTGGATAATATAACTGAGGAATATATTGGGTATTGAAAGGTAAATATTGAACCCATAGCCTAAATGTTTGGCTACAAAACATTTAAGACTATGCTGCGTGAGTAGATTCATTTTCATTCTAGGGTGAACTGTGCCTTCAGGCATACAATTTTGTCCTGAAATATTGGCTGGGACAGTCATTCTGGATTACACAATTTATAATGAAAAACACAAGTTGCCACCACCTGTTTCTTATCTGTGAACTATACCTGCAGAAGTTTCTTATCAGACAGGGGATTAATACCACTGCAGTCAAAATGTATGTTTATTAACCAGCTAATCATTTTATTCATTCACTGTTCTTTATTTTGTTTACTGTATGATGGGGAATGTTAAATGTATTTAACATTTCAGTTGCTGCTGAGTTGGGTTGTTCATTTACTTTGCCACATGTTTACAGTTAATCACTGCTTCTGTTACCACAATGTTTACTGCTATCCATCCTCTCAGTGTTGTTGCTCCACTATGTGTTTCTGTGATGTTGTCATATTTATTCAAATATGTTGGGCATACTGTTAATAATAACACTGGTTAATACGTATGTGTATAAAGACACTCATCTCAGGAGTTATTTCTTTTACAGACAATGGACCGTGTGTTGTAACCCAATTTACTACGATTGACTGAAGAGAATCTCTACAGAGCCACTTTCCACTTCTGTGATACACTGCTACTAAGTGTGGTGCTGTGAACATGCAACTACTGTCTCCATATCCAATGATTTGACCTTCTTCTCACATT
Organism: Sander lucioperca; assembly: GCF_008315115.2. Taxonomy (NCBI): domain Eukaryota; kingdom Metazoa; phylum Chordata; class Actinopteri; order Perciformes; family Percidae; genus Sander; species Sander lucioperca. The sequence goes on along the minus strand of NC_050185.1, from coordinate 16,409,879 downwards.
ATGTTCCTGTAAGCTTTATTTGTCACTAGTGCTGTGTGGGATTTAGGTCTTCTGAGTCATGTTTTCGAACAAAGGAGGCAAACAAAATAGCTGTTTACAAATCAGTATGTCACCATGTAAAAATATTACGTTTGAGGCATTTATAATCTGCTGTCTTGTTTATATATGTTTATATCACTGGTGAAATTTCTTGTTTACATGTGTTGTTAAACCTGTGTCTTACTCTGCTATGGATATACAACATGCTGAGATCAGTGTTCCTAAATATTTGTCTTATTATGGTGTTGTCGGTCATCATTGTGTAATTATTTCTAATATTTATCAGGGCTAGCTTATGTGATGAATCTAAGCCGGAAATCAGCTGAGGTGTGAATCAGCGAGGTATGTGATGGTTTATACAAGGAAAAGTCTGATGAAACCCGGCTGTGATTTTTTTTTTTCTTGCCCTGATGAATTTAGAGATAGCACCATATCTGACATCAAATGCACTTTTTGAGTCACATCCCTCACAATCCAATCCAAGCTATGCAATGTAATGTAATGTATATTCCACAGCCAGTTATCACCATGTATTTTACAATTTCCGCACAAACAATCAAACTTAATCTTCAGTTTGTGTCTTTTTATGAATGGGTTTTTATGTATATGTATTTAAGAATAAATATTGTTGCTTACTGGTTGTTGTTGATTACCCAGTTTTTTTATCCAGAGCTGTAGAGTTGAGATTTGAGACAGATTTAAGTTAGACTCCAATAAGAGGACTTGGGACACTGGGCATACTTGTACGGTGGCCGACAGGGGCAGACGCCCTGCAACTTAAGAAAACACACGCAAATAGACAAAACACAAGTAAATTAAGAAAACAACTTCATTAATTTGACAACACATGTGCAGCATTAAGCAAACGCACTGCAAATACCACAACACAACCAAATACATAAACACTTTGCAAATAAAAAACGATGCAAAAAGAAAAGCACAAACCCCGAAAAAAGAAACGATGCAAAAAGAAAAACAACTTCATTAATTTGACAACACATGCGCGGCATTCAGCAAACGCACTGCAAATATCACAACACAACCAAATAGATAAACGCGCTGCAAATATGAAACGATGCAAAAAGAAAAGCACACAAACCCAGAAAACAAATGCAACAAAAAAAACGCTGCATCCAGATTACACAACGGAAGTTCTCCAGACCTCTAGAGGGAGCAGCTAGTGGAACAGCTGGATTTTCGACCTCACGGGGAGGGAGAGAGAGAGAGAGAGAGAGAGAGAGAGAGAGAGAGAGAGAGAGAGAGAGAGAGAGAGAGAGAGAGAGAGAGAGAGAGCGCGAGAGAGAGAGAGAGAGAGAGAGAGAATTTCGAGGTCCGAAATTACTGAAGTGTAGGCCTCCTCAAGTGTAATATTGTGATTATACAACAACGGTTACCAACAAAATAAGTGATCAATCTGTATTCATATTGTGGAGCAATTCGCTCTTGAAATACAAAAAACAGACAGGATGTATAGTCCCTCCCTGTTAGTAAACCAGCCAATTTACCGTGGGATTTATCAAACTGAATAAATCCCGCTCGCACATATAAACACAAAACAGATTTGCTAACTCCAACGTGTTGTAAGTAAGACATCTGCTGAAAAAGTTATTGTGTTCATTAGCATGATTGCCGTACTGTTTAGTTCACAAACATCCAACACACCAAAGTACAAAGACATAGCAGACCAGACGCGAGCTTTTATTTTGAAAAGTCGAAGCTCGGGGACAGCACCAGCCGGGAGGGCATGAGACGGGAGCATAGACTGTATATTAATAATAGATTATGTTAATAATAATAATAATAATAATAATAATAATAATAATAATAATAATAATAATAATAATAATAATAATAATAATAATTTAATATCGGTTAATAACGGTCGAAAATCCAGCTGTTCCACTAGCTGCTCCCTCTAGAGGTCTGGAGAACTTCCGTTGTGTAATCTGGATACTGCGTTTTTTTGTTGCATTTGTTTTCTGGGTTTGTGTGCTTTTCTTTTTGCATCGTTTCATATTTGCAGCGCGTTTATCTATTTGGTTGTGTTGTGTGTATTTGCAGTGCGTTTATGTATTTGGTTGTGTTGTATTTGCATCGCGTTTGCTGAATACCGTGCATGTCGGCCACCGTATACTTAAGACCTAAAGACTTGACCTGACTGGAAAAGCCAAAACATTCAATCTCATCTCATTTTTCAGCCATGTACATTTTTGAACAAATGAAAAATAAAAAAATAAATGCACAGACAGGCAAGAGCCAAGCTCACATAAACACTTTGAATATTTGATTTTTATTATAAAGCACTTGGTCTCAGCTATGTAGAAAACCGTATTTACATTTTAATGGTCAGCATTCAGAGACCTGAGAAACTTGCAATTGATGTGCAACCTGCCCTCATTGACTTGAGACCTGACTTTGACTTGTCCCTAACAAGTTAAAACAGTTCTGTTTATATGCATACCTCACATAAGCACACACATTTCCAAATTACATTTCATAGGCAAATCATAATAATCAACTGGTGTGATTATTAGGAAAGTGAAAAAAGTGAACGAAAGAGACACTAATTTAACTGACGTAATGAATACATTACATATTATCATACAACATGTCAGCAGCATCTGTAAATGTCACAAAATAAAATTTTGATTTCATTAAGTGAAAAGTGATTTTACTTCCCTCGCAAGATATTTTACTTTTTCACATGAGCTTGAGAGAGAGAAGAAATCTGATTGGTTAAGAAGGAAATGACGCACCACAAATGTGCCCGCTTGCCTCCCTCCCTCCCTCCCTCCCTCCCTCCTCTTTCTTCACTTCCAGCAGTGGCAGTGTTGTGCTGCTGTCTGTTCGGCTGGTAAACATGGCTACTGCTGGAGCAGCTGGTGACGACCTGAGGAAAGAGCTCACATGTGCAATTTGTTTGGACTTCTTCAAAGACCCTGTTATACTGAAATGTGGGCACAATTTCTGTCGGTTTTGCATCTGCATGCACTGGGATGAAAATGGCGGAGACTACGGATATCAGTGCCCTCAATGCCGAGCGGTAAGTTAATACTATATGTAATTTCCACCGTGTTCCCCCCCCCCCCGAAATGTGTTTCGTATACTTGTGACCGTATTACTTCTACGTGTAAGCGAATTCAGAGTAGGTTGACTGTTAGTCTTTGAAAAATTACATTAGCTACGCAGTACATGTTTTTTGCTAACGTTACCGTTGCTATGATGGCTGGCTAACGTTAAATTATCAGCAGGTAAGTTAGCTAACAATAACGACCTAACTTTGTGTTTTAGCTATTAATGATGCGTTTTAATGCAGAATAAGTGAATAACGTTACACACTGAACGAAATAATACTGACTTTGGCTTAGGTTACAAGCAGATATCTGCGTCTTTCTCAGTTGCTTTCTTTGTTCTCTTAGGTGTTCAACAAGAGGAGCTTCACTAAAAACTACCTGGTGCAGAACCTCGTAGCTAAACTGAACGATTTGGAGTGTCTGGGGTCTTGCCCTACACCCTCTCAACCCGTTAAAGTAGATGGAAAGTGTGACCAACATGGAGAGGAGCTGAAATTGTACTGCCAGACTGATAAAAGGCCCATCTGTGTGGTCTGCAGGGAATCTAGAGCACACAGGTTGGTCGTGTTTACACCTCCTTATTTAATGGGGAAAATATTGACACGTTGTATTAAGGTAGCTATTTGTTTGCTCTGAAACAAGATATTCCTCTTTTGCAAATGCATCACTGTCACTTTCTTAAAAATAAGCACAAGTGTGTTTGTAACTAATTACTAGTCACTGAAATTGCACAGGTCAGGATGCCAGTTAGATTGAAATGAATCTGTACGAATCATATTAAACTTAATGCCCATGCAGAAGCACCTAAACCCATGACATGCCATGTTTTCATGTTGTCATGAACTGCAGATATTCCCAGCGTTTGACAGTAACACTTCTGAAACCTCAAACAGTTTCTTTATCAGATTAAAGTATTGATCTGGTGAAAACTGTGACTTAACTGTTGCTGAACATTTCAACAAGGTTTCCATTTAAATACATACAAGAAATCCGATTGTTGTGACAAATGGCATACAGGAAAATGTATATCAGCCAGTATCAGGTTTCTCCCTTTCCCCTGCCATACTTCTGCCAAAGCGATACTTTCCCTGTGTTGTCTTTATCATGCTAATGCCTACACTTAAACCTTAATGAGAACTCAATCTTTTGTCTAGTCTTTTTGTCCCTTCATAAGCCATCATTGTTCTGATAAATATATGCCAGAGTTTACTATCAATGCACTATTCCGTTGTTTTATGTTTTTGCTCCATAAAACCAACAGCAGGACACGTAGCTGTTGTTGATGAACATTTTGAGAGGGTTGAACGTGTCTCTTTTCCACTTTATAATAACATTGCAAACTTTAATGCACATCAGTGTGAGTGTTGTAGAAAATAAGGATTCAGGCAATTATATACTTAAGCATCACAACTGTGGGACAGAAAGTACAGTACACCAGAAAAGTCACTGCTGTCTTCAAAGAAAAAATGTCTGTTCTGCATGGGTATATAAGAGGATATAAGGGAGGGGTCAGACGAGGGCTGATGAATGAACATGAATGTTGCAGAGTAGATGGACATTTTCACTACAGTGAATTTACTAATTCACAGTATATTGTTGACCCTCCCCTCAAGCCGCCATAGTTTTAACATGAACATAACCTCAATATGTGCAAAGTTATCCCATTCAGATTAAAATTTCTACCAGCCACCCTTTGAATAACTACTTAACGATTGCTTAGCTTGTTTAAAAAAAATAGTCTGTCATGTATCTTTGTTTATGCAAAATATAACTTGCCTTGCAACATCATCTTCTGCCCTTGATGTCATGTCCTTCACTTTATGCAATGTACCAACTTGTATCTGTGTCTGCTGGCCTCTAAACTTCATCAGTATATCACCCCTTTGGGCCTTTTTTTAGTGTTTTGTACTGTTAAACTGTTGTATTAAGCTTACAGTTTAATGATTGACAAGTTGATTTTATTACACAAATGGTCATGTGAAGTTAAACTCCAACTGAAATGAATTACTGTTTTTAAAGTGGTGAAGAATTGTTTTCCATTTTGGTCTCGCAGAGAGTGTAACAGAGTTTAATGAGTAGTCCAAGCTAGTGTAAGCAAAGTGTCAATTTGGCAGTATTTTACACTGGAAGATCCCACCAGTAACCTTTTTTTAAATGTTTTATTTTCCAAAATTGTGGCTGCACAGTTTTGTGGAATTATTTATTTACCGATTTGTTTTTATTTTTAGCTATGACTGTCGTTCAATGGCATTCATTCTCTGTATGTATTGTTTGTTTTACAAAGGGTTTAATCCATGCCAGGCCATACAACATGAAAGCAATCATATCACATCCATACATGGTTAGTAGTATGTATGTACAGTATGTGTATAGTATCGGGAAGGAAAACATGGTATTGGAACATCTCTAGCGTTTTATGTGGAGTGAGCACTGCACATGACTCCTTTTTTTTATTATTTGTTATTGCCTGTTACATGCTACATTGTTTCTAAGACTAACAGGGGAACCAGCTTTAAAAGTAGAAAAGTGGTACATGTGGATTATTTAAATAAACTTTAGACTGGATGGAATTTGATGTGGTGGTAGCTTAAACTGAGTATAGTGTAATATTGGCAATTACTGCCTTTCATTTTGAAGAGGGGAAAATACTAAAGGTTTTAACTTGGAGTGGATTTTTGATCAAAAAACATCCACCACTTTTGTTTTTTCACAAATCGCACCCTGTGTATATATACAAACACACATATATACATACTAGGGGTGGAACGGTACATGTATTCGTATTGAACCGGTACGGGCGTCTCGGTTCGGTACATGAATTTACACGGAGAATACATGGTATAAAAATAAATAAGACTTGCGTGCAAATTAATTAATGTAATGTGGAACTACTGTTACATACACGTTTCTTAGGGACAACTAATCTGTAGCCCCGCCTTAGCTCTGAAGCTCCCGAGCTCCGCCTAAATCTCGAGTCGGTCCAGTGAGTCCACACCAGAGCCATGTCTTTCTCTATCACTCTGGTCCACACGAAGCAAACTAGTCCCTTCCATATACAACCAAACACGGATGTACTGTAGCTGTATCCCTTCTTGCCTCGACCACAAATGGCTTCCAGGCCCATTTGCTTCGCTGTTTGCTGCGCTGTTAGCTCCGCCGTTAGCTTTGCTGTTTGCTGCTAGCTCCACTGTTAGCGTGTGAAGCTAACGCCACAATTCGCCAACTGCTCTGTGTAACCGAAGCTACTCTTTTAACACCCCTGCTCTGTGCATTCACATATGAGAGCAGCGCTTGTCTCCCATATCATACTACTAGCTGATTGTCTTATTTTGTTTACAAGTTCCAGATGGAGTCTGGAGATGATGTGGGGTAGCCTGTACTTATTGTTTACATCTTACTTTATCAGAATCAGAAAGGGCTTTATTGCCAAGTACGTTGCACATACGAGGAATTTGTCATGGTGTTGTTGGAGCATGTCACACATACAAATATATAAGAAGGATAAAAAGAATATAAACAATATAAGTATAAACATATACACACAGTATGTATTAATAACGATAAAATAAAATTAAATAAATAGTAAAATAAGTTAAACAGTAGTAAAAGGAACACTACAGCAGAGTAGGTACAGAGTAGGTACAGAGTATTTACAGTGGGGTGTGGAGAGAGTCAGGGTGGATTCCGGGCCTTGTTAATAAGACTAGTGGCGGAGGGGAAAAAACTGTTTATGTGGCGTGAGGTTTTGGTCCTGATGGACCTCATCCTCCTGCCAGAGGGGAGTGACTCAAAGAGCTTGTGTCCGGGGTGGGAGGGGTCAGCCACAATCTTTCCAGCACGCTTCAGAGTCCTGGTGGCGTATAGGTCCTGGAGCGGCGGCAGATTGCAGCCAATCACCTTCTCAGCTGACCGAATGACACGCTGCAGCCTGCCCTTGTCCTTGGCAGTGGCAGCAGCGTACCAGATGGTGATGGAGGATGTGAGGATGGACTCAATGATGGCTGTGTAGAAGTGCACCATCATTGTCTTTGGCAGGTTGAATTTCTTCAGCTGCCGCAGGAAGTACATCCTCTGTTGTGCTTTCTTCACGAGGGAGCTGATGTTCAGCTCCCACTTGAGGTCCTGGGAGATGGTAGTTCCCAGGAAGCGGAAAGACTCCACAGTGTCAATTGTGGAGCCACAGAGGGTGATGGGGGCAGGTGAGGCTGGGTTCTTTCTGAAGTCCACAACCATCTCCACTGTCTTTAGAGCGTTGAGCTCTAGGTTGTTTTGCTTGCACCAGGTCACCAGGTGGTCAGCCTCCCACCTGTAGGCGGACTCGTCTCCATCAGAGATGAGTCCGATGAGGGAGGTGTCGTCCGCAAACTTCAGAAGCTTGACGGACTGGTGACTGGAGGTGCAGCTGTTGGTGTACAGGGAGAAGAGCAGAGGAGAAAGAACGCAGCCCTGGGGGGATCCGGTGCTGATGGTCTGTGAGTCGGAGACGTGTTTCCCCAGCTTCACATGCTGCTTCCTGTCAGACAGGAAGTCAGTGATCCACCTGCAGGTGGAGTCAGGCACACCAAGCTGGGAGAGTTTCTCCTGAAGCAGAGCCGGGATGATGGTGTTGAAGGCAGAGCTGAAGTCCACAAACAGGATCCTGGCGTAGGTTCCTGCGGAGTCCAGGTGCCGGAGGATGTAGTGGAGGGCCAGGTTGACTGCATCATCTACAGACCTATTGGCTCTGTAGGCAAACTGCAGGGGGTCCAGGAGGGGGTCGGTGATGGCTTTGAGGTGTGAAAGCACAAGGCGCTCAAAGGACTTCATAACCACAGAGGTCAGGGCGACGGGTCTGAAGTCATTAAGTCCTGTGGTCCTTGGCTTCTTGGGGACAGGGATTATGGTTGAGGTCTTGAAGCAGGCTGGCACGTGACATGTCTCCAGTGAGGTGTTAAAAATGTCTGAACACTGGAGACAGCTGGTCAGCGCAGTGCTTCAAGCTGGATGGGGAGACAGCATCCGGTCCAGCAGCTTTCCTGGGATTCTGTCTCCTAAAGAGTCTGACGTCCCTCTCGTGAATGGAGAGAGTCGTCACTGAGGTGGGAGGGGAGGTGGAGGGGACCTTTAAGGAGGGCATTGGTGGGGGGGCCCAGGACCCTGCTGAGGTGGGCGAGGTGGAAGTGATGCTTCAGGCTGTTGCAGCCAGCTCAGGGGAGAGACTGGATGACACTAGGTGGTACAGCCTGAGACATGCACAATAAAAAAAATTGCCTTCTGCATTTTTGTTATGCTTTTCCTTCCATTGTACCGAACCGTGATGTCTGAACCGAGGTATGAACCGAACCGTGACTTCAGTGTACCGTTTCACCTCTAATACATACCGTTATCAACCCTCTTTTGCTTTTCATCATTTTGTTTGAGAAACATGTTCTTAACTGCATTCCATTATAATCCCAGCCAGCCATTGTGGCTGTCTGTGATTGGGTGAAGAAAGTGGTAAAGATAACCACAGATCAAAACGGTGGTGATATCTTCCAGAGCAGAGGACATTTGATTTCATTGCAGAAATTCACATGTACAATACATGGGCTTTAGCAAACATCAGGGCTGGGGAAATGTTTTTTAAGGGTGAATTAATCACTAAGCAACACGGCGCATGGAGTGTGTTTATGTGCACCTTTTCAACATGAATGCAAGTAAAAGACATCAAAGGTTAGAGTTCCTATAGCATCCACCCACAGTTTGTTAAAATGCATTCTGGGAATAGTACTTTTTTAAAGGTACAGAAATACTCTCGGAACACTTTTTTTGTTCGACCTCAAGGATACAAGAATGTGGTTTAGTAAGAAGCACTCAATGAAAACATATCTTCTGTTTGTTTACAAGAAGACAGCGTACCAAAACAGGGCACCTGTGGTGTGACAAATTGCCCTGTAAACCACTTACTGCCTGAGGGGTGCACTACAAAGCACAGTTCGACAGAGCTAGGCTTTCTTTGCGTTAGCTGGCTCAACAGATGCCCGCCTGAAGCCCCAGTCAGATAACTGCTACTACGAAGGGCCTTATCAACTGTCTTTGTTAACCCAGACTTTTTTTCTCAGGCTCTAAACGCGTTCCCATAAAAATGACTAATTGTGAAAATTCCTACCGTATGGAAATCACTTCAGTTTTTGGCCAAATCAAATTTTTATTGATTATCTATGATAAATACCAATAGACTACTCAATTTTCAAATTTGTGTTCTATTGGCTGCAATACCAGCAGTGAAAAAACAGACTTCAGCAAATTGTTGCCACGCATAAAAACATAATCCAAAGTGGTAACATTATGGTATGGTTTGAAGGAATTATACCGCATTTCATATGCAAGTAAAAGTATGCTACCTGCAGTTTTATAGAATGCTTTTAGAGCCAGTGTGGGCAAATGGCCAGAAAACACTAAAATACAATACAACTCGTAGATTAAATATTGACTATAGAGTGACACGATTTCCAAAGTAGTTGATTAGTGAAAGGCACTTTTAGCAGATTTCAAGCCAAAACTAAACAAACTGCATCAGGTTAGGCCTGCAGCATAAATTGCCATGGCGATCCAGCCAGATAAAAAGAGAGCCACCTTCATAACATTGATAACGCTGGCTTTAGGCTCAACATACTTTGCTGCTAACCCACTAATCTTACTTCATAGTACACCCCTGGTTAAGTTTTTTTTATTTTCGTTTCAGACACCATGAGGTAGCACCAGTGCCCGAAGTTGTGAAGGACATGAAGGTAAAATGTAGTCTAAAGTCTAAATGTATGAATTTGCTAGGATGCATCATCTTTCTGTGTGCAAGTCTCCTGTATATTTGGGCAAGAGTTCAGAGATTGAAAGGCCTTTGCCATATGTCTTATCCACTAAATCTAGAATATTTATTTGTGATATGATTTCATTATGTGCTGTTTTCCTGTGTGCATGTGTCTTGATGTATACGTTTGTTACAGATGGAGTTGAAACTGAGGCTGATGGAGCTCAACTGGCAGAAGTCTCAATGTGTAAAAGTTATAACCGCTGATGAGCGCACCAGAAGTGAAGTGAGGGTATGGAATGGACCTTTTTTTTTTTTTTTTTTAAGCATATTTTGTTGCTGGTGACTTTTTTTACATGTGCATGTTTGGTTCAAGTAGTCTTTTATTATTTATTTATTTATTTATTTATTTTTTTTTTTTTTTTTAAGAATACACACTGCACAGAAACGTTACAGTTAACACTGAACACACTCACCATTGGCACTTCTCATCATCCTCAAATCTTTCATCCTAATCCTCTGAATCTCTGTCCTCCAGTCGAAGAAACAGAGACTCAAGGAGAAGATTGAGGCGGACGTTGGTGCCTTGGTCCAATTCTTGCTAGATGAGAGGGACTCCCTGCTTGAGAGCCTGGATGCAGAGGAAGTGGCCTCCATGGCCGTCATAGACGAGAACTTGAAGATTGTGGAGACCGAGGTGGCAGCTGTGGACAAGGCTATTGCTGATATCCACAGCCACATCAGTGGGAAAACTAGCTTTGAGGTGAGTCACAGTGATCAGCTGTCTGATTCACAGAGGAGATTTATTTAGCACTCAAATCACCATACTTCTACAAGAGGCTTACCGTAGAGATTGATTTCTGTCAGAGATAAACGGTTACTGTCGGTGTAATAAACCAAAGCTTTAAAAACATGTTATGAAACGTGTTGTTTGAATTACACATTAAAACCACAACTGACTGTACAAAGCAAAATTCTCTGCAACTATGAGAGCGATATGAAGTGTTCAATAGTAATCCAATGTGTTTCTGTTCTTCCAACAGAGCCTTGCTGAGACATTCCATGAGTAAGTAGCTTAGTTATTTGATATGCTATAAAAACGCCATTAGAATTTACTTTTAATAAATCAAGCTTTTGCATAATCACATTTTATTCCATTTTTCTTCCACAGATACATCCATTGCAAGCCTTTCACATCTCTGGACACAGTTAGTTGTCCGACTGAATTTACACACTTCTCAGGGCCCTTCCAGCTTATCATGTGGAAGAAGATGATGCACGTGCTGCATACCAGTGAGTTTTACTCTACAAACAGAAGCATGCACTGAACAAAGTGTTGCATTGTAAGGTCTAAGACTGGCAAAATACACAAGTTATTTAAATGTTTTTATCTTAATTACATTTATTTTGGGAGTCATGGTGGCGCAGTGATTAACACTGTCGCATCACAGCAGGACATTCTGGGTTCAAACCTGCCGGCTAGCTAAGGTTTCCTGTTTGAGTTCTTCCCTTGCCTGTGTGGGTTTACTCTGAATGCTAGGGTTTTCTCTCACAGTCCAAAGACATGCAGTTTAATTGGCGACTCTAGATTGGCGTGAGTTGTTGTCTATATATGCCAGCCATGTGATCGACTGGCGACCTGTCCAGGGTGTCCCTAGGATAGGCTCCACGCCCCCTTGCTAAGGACAATTGTGCATAGATAATGATAGATGGATTCATTTATTGTGCTCTCAAAACTACTATTGATTATGGTGCTATAAGCAAAAGTAAGTGTTCTCACTGTTCTTTAGCAAGCAGAGACCAATAAAAAGTTCAATAAAGTTTCATCCAATGGATTTTTTGTTATGTTTTTAAGATAATATTTCTGCCCATATTCTTTGCATTCTCTACCCCTTTTTGACCCAATACAGCTTTTTGCTCTGTACTGTATCATTGCAATAGAAGCAACTTAATGTTGTCTGGTCAGCCTACTTTCACTGCAGCAATGAATGAATTTTTTTTTCTCTCCTTTTTTTCCCAAATGTACTGCCAGCTTCAGCCTAATCTAAGAGCAAGGTGAACTAACTCTGCCTCTTCTTTCTGTGTAGTGCCTCAGAACCTCACCTTAGACCCAGACACGGCTCACCCGAACCTGCTTATCTCAGACTTCGACACCAAAGTGGAGGAGGGCCGTGTTCGTAACCAGGAACCAGACATGCCAGCCCGCTTCACCAGGTTCTGTGGTGTCCTTGCCACAGCCCAGTATGCCAGTGGACAGCACTACTGGGAAGTGGATGTGAAGGACAAAGGTGTGTGGTACCTGGGAGTCACCACAGAGTGCAGCAATAGGAAGGGCTTCGTTAGCCTCACTCCCTCCGCAGGATACTGGAGCCTGTCTCTGCAGGACCGGCTGTATGCCAACGGAGAGGACGGGCGCATCCCTGTCGCCGACTACTGGAACTCTCCTCGGGTCGGTGTGTACCTGGACTATGACAATGGGCGCCTTAGTTTCTATGACGCTGTCACAATGAAGAGATTGTACATGTTTGACACATGCTTTGAAGAGCCTGTCTATCCTTTCTTCAGCCCAGGAAAGAATGATCCGGGCAGCAGGCTGCAGATATGCCACTATTACTGAGAGAGCTGCGACAAGTGTTTTAAATCTAGTTATCTAAAGGGTAAACTCTGTATGCCAGTGTTTTCAGATTTGCAAGGTTTTCTCTCACAGATCAGTCTTGAGTGACAGGGTGATGTTGACCCTTGGAGCCATGTACGGTATGCATTTGAGCTGTTACTTGTTGGTCTTACTGATGTTAGAAAATAAGAATTACACTGAAAAGAATTACCAGGTGTCTACCAGGTGAATTTGGTGTCTTTCAACCTAGACACACACTGTAGGCTTATACCCTTACTACTGTGGCTGGGGGGGTTTGGAGAGGTGCTTTGTTGTCTAAATCACTGTCTGCTGGGATGCAGATGCTCTCATTGATTAGAGCAGCTCTTCTCCTTATAGCAACCACTATGCCATACTAGTGTACATTTACTCATATGGGCAAATTATTTGCCAGGCAGGGTCAGTGCTGTTGCTTGTTGGGTAGAACTTAAAGGAAATATGACATCATTATCACATTGATAGTTGTTGACAGTTAAGATCCCCTCATTCATTTTAGACTGAAGAACAGTCTGTTCAGTGCTGTTAGTTTTCAGAATTATTTGACTGAAATTGGCTGCCTTGTACTGGGATTTCAGCTCCCAGACAATGGTTAGACTTTCAGAAAGGAATGGCTCGGGTTGTACGTTTTTGCTGACGTTAACGTCAGTACAAATATTTGATCATTAGCCTTTTAAAATCACCTTTTATCTATACTTTGTTTTAAATTCCGTACATTAACATTTTTTAAATTGCAAATTCCTCTGTATATTGCTCTGAGTCACATTTTGTGCCTATTTTTTTTGAGCAGTGATACTGAAGGTATGAATACATTCCATTTTGCTTTGATCAAGGTATTTAAAAAAAAAAAAAAAAAAAACCAATTTTCATATATATATATATATATATATATATATATATATATTATACAAGAATTAAGCTTTACAGCTTAATGTCCTCATGTATGTTGTCGCTGAACGGGTGAACCTGTAGACGTGTTTTACTTTAAAAGACATTCCATCAACAACAGCCAAGAGCCTGGTGGACTTGACTGAAATGTAAACCTATGGAATGCTGAATGAAAGTTTTATTACATGTTGTTCATGTTTTTTGTTTGCATTTACATATTCCCGCAGCATTTCCTTAATTAGATTCCTTTTAAATAGTCCTCCTTTTTATATTTTTAATTGCTAATTGTTGAGTTTGTCCTGGTGCTGCAAATTGGTTCTGTCATTTTTAGGTCCATTATCCAACTCGGTCCAATGTAATTTCTGTTTTTCATCTGGACATTCATAAACTTATGATTTTAAACATTGCTTTATTTGAGAGGATTATATTTATGGGTTTTCATTTTTGTTTCTGCAGTTTTCGACAGTGCTGTTATGGACCTACAAGTTGGATATTTGCCGTCTTACAGGGTCGTACGTTTTTATTATTTTTTTTCAAATGATCTTATTGACGACGAGCATAGTAGAAACTTAACTGCACGATCAGTGATATTTGAGACTTGCCATTCCTCCAGCCAATTTCAAGCTGTTCCTTTTTAAGTTTATTTTCACACCTCTAAGGTGTTAGGACTGCAAAACTCTGTACTTTTTAACTTTGAGTATTTGCTGATACACGTTTTGTCTAAGATGCTATACCTCATTTAATACATATACATTGCATTGCTGAGTTTCATTCATGTATTCAGCTTAGCAGTGTTTGGGCTGTGTCTCGAGTGTGACAAATAATCTCTGTAGTCCCGGTTTGTTGCCCTTTCACCTGCTATAAATGTGCTTAGTGTTTCTCAGACTTTACAAGAATAAAAGGGGACAAATCATTGTTTTATTTTCCTTAAAGCCTCTATTATCCACTTGTGTACCCTGTTTGCTCAGTGTCATCATTACCTTCGTTACATGGGGCAGCCTGTCTATATGGGTGATATAAAAACAAAACGACAAATATATTAGGGGTTGAAATGTATTACTGGCCTGGTATTTGGTTAAAAATCTAATAGTTTGCCCACAATGGCTCTGCAAAACAGAGTCAAAACCTACTGAATTAGATGGTCTGATGTTTATACCTGAATAACTTTGATATGTGGAAGTTCCTGTTAAGGGCTCCTTTTTGTTTACATCCCAAACTACACTTGTCAGAATTGCCAAGATACAAACTTTTTGCAGTGACCAGACTGCTGCCTAGAATAAGGGGCTTCTCAAGTGGGTTGTTGCTCCCACTTTAATATTCTGGTCCAATATTCTTATTTAACCTTCTGAGACAGTTTGGTGTTGCTGATTCAGTTCTCATACTGCCAGAACGTTTAAGGCCGGTAATGACTCGGTTGAGACTTTTTTTCTCTTTCGGATATGTGGTTGACCATACAATGTGATACAAATGCATTAACATGAATGATTGTCCACTCATTAGACTGATTGAAACTGTTTATGGGTACTTGGCTCTACAAACTTTTGGGGACAACTTTTGTATCCATGGCAAAGCATTATCATGAGCATAATTTGTAATGGCTGCTTGTGTGACCTTGTGCAACAGATTTTGATCGTCAGTCTTTTATGACTCATTTGGAGATAGATCTAAAGATAGATCATGCTTCTTCCAATGAAGACGCCAATATCTGATTTTTGCCGTAATATTCAATATATTTCAAATTATTTGTGTTGAATGTGCAAAATAGTGTTTTTTTTAAATAAGACGTTTTTATAAAGAAAATGAAGGCCTAACAATTGCGTTACTACCAAAGATATAAGATGAAATGTCCACTCATCTTTTGAGTTTTTAGGAGTAACTGATTCAGTCAAGTTGTCATTACTTTTCCAATTTCTACAGCATGAAACTGATCATGTTTGAAGCTAATTTGAATTTTTTTTTCAAATAGCCATTAGAGTAAGGGCATTCAACAAAAGTGGCCTGTCAGGATGTGACTAATCTACTTCATGAGGCAGCTGAATATTTAGACTCTTATTTTCAGCAAGAAAAAAACGTGGATACGCTGGTTTCTAAATTATGCCAAAAAGCAGCATATAAACATCCACCTCATTTCAAAAACAATATATCATTTTAACCCTTGTACAAAAAAAATACTGCATTAAGTCTTGTTAACAAAACTGAGCAATTGCACAATAGTTCATAGTGTAATTCTTTATTTACAATCATACCTTTGCCATGATTACATAAATGTAGTGATTACTTCTTGCAAGACTGGCCTCATGTAGTATACTGTAGGCTAGTGGCTACACAAGATGGTTGATGTACTGTTTCATATCTGCTTCCTTTATTTCACACAGACGTTAAGTGGGACAGTCACAGGTGAAAGACAGACAGACAGGAACAAATGGGTCTGATTTATGGAAAGTCAACCAAGTTTTCCATTAAATGGGAAATGCGGTTGGAAAGATATAATGGATTACAGATCAATTATCAGAGACAGTTTATCCATAAAATACAAGTGAAAAACCTGGTGTTAGCTGGTGGTGTTGTTCCTCGAGAAACCACACAGAAAACCTTCAAAACACTGAACAACCAAGCAAATTAATACAAATACTGGAAAAACCCATGATAAAAGGTGCTTGTCGGCAACAACAAGAATGTGATTGTATTATACAGTACACTTTTGGATTATGTTAAATGATAACTATACACAGAGGCATATATTACTCTTACAAACTATAACTCTTATATTTGTATTTTGTGCAATGTTCAACAACAACTTACAATGATATGTTTTGGCAAAAGGACTGTTTAATGGATGTGAGCTCTGGGTAGAGGCAAAAGAGGGAACGGCTTTCAGTTACAAGTTACAAGGCCTATGTACGAATATGTTTGGCAAAGAGGAGACAGTTCAAATGCACCAATTAGAAAAATAATTTGTAGAACAAATTATGTAGAAAAGAAAAAAAACAAATGAAGTCTTTTGGGGAAAAAAAAAAGTACAGCAAATAATGTGTGTATACAACTTTGTTCCAATGATGTTTGCAAGTTATTCATTTGGCTACTACTTGGCATGACCTTCTACTGTATTAGTATAATTATGCTTCAGTGTTGATTCATTAAGTGCTGTAATAAGTAGGCTATATAGTGAAAGAACATGGACACCAAATCCATATGTACACCTAAATATGCATACCGCATGTACAACTACATTAGGTAGACAGAAGTGCAAGAACTATTGGGGTCAGATATACAGTAAGAAGTCTGTTTTGGTTTAAAGAAGACTAGCTAGATGTTGTGTTCAAAGACCTTGTTATTTTATGAACTGTTGTGCTTCTTACTGCTCGTCTTTGGCTACCAAAAGACAAAATGTGCATATAGGTCAACCCATCTTATGACTTAAAAGAAAACCAAAATCTATATCTGTGCACGTGTGCAAGGATCTTGTCAGAGTGATAAGGTGCAAAATGAGAATACGAAACAATTTCTTTTAAACAACACATTCCTGTCTGCATGTGTTCTGTTGTGTTTACTGATGAGGAATTGAAGGCAGTGACGACAGGGACATTTTTTGGAGCACACAGGCATGAAACAGCGTTCAAGGAAAGGCCTGCAACATCAGGAAACCGGTAGTAAACTTTTGCTTCCGTGTCTCGCCTTTTTTCCTGGTTACGGGTAGTGTTGCCCATCTGCATTGCCCAAAAAAATTTCAGTGTATCACCAACTTCATTCTGGCAGCCTATCTACTGGTGAGGTCACACTTGTGAGACATACAGCTGCAACACCCTGTTCCCTTGTTCCACCTAGTTAACTTTCAAGTTCATTTTTCCTTCACGGGATTTGGTTAAAAACACAGACCATGACCATGAGAGATCATATAGGGAAATATCTAATTACAGGTTGTTTTATTCCTTAGTTGCATGCATTTTATTTCTTTTTTAACCTTTATTTCACCAGGATAGTCTCTTGAAATTTCTTTTTTCTCAGAGAGGAAATTAATATCACTTCTTGCAATGAGTTTTGGGATAACTAGCTTATTTTGTCTTTATAACACATTCTAATTAGACTTGAATTTGGGTATTTTGGTTGTTTTTCATGCAAAAACATGTCTTTGCCTTTAGCTCTGAATAGTAGATATTCTAAAGTATGTACAAACAAAATGAAAATGAAATTCATTTGTGGAACCTGGGGCCACTGTAAAGTGTGCAGGCACGTTGCAGCTCTATGTCCGCAAGCAGTACGTTTAAGCAGGGGTTGTGTCGGCGATGCCTTCCCTCAGCCTACTGCAGATATCTGTAAACCTTAAAGCAGTGGTTCCCAGAGTCGGCAACAGCAACATGTCCATCTGAGGTGAGGGCGAGGCCCTGGGGGCCGTACAGCGGGTCTGCTGAGGTGTTAATGTAAGATAAGAAGGAGCCTGTGCTGTCAAACACCTGAAATAGAAAAAACACAAAAGTTTCAGTTTCAGTGTTTATGTTGGAAAATACTGCAGTGTTAGCATTAACAAAATACTTAAGATCTTATTTTGACTTTTTATTTTAAAAAGTTATCCTTTCCCATAGCATTTTATGACCTAATGTAACTTTTTCTTTGTAACTTAAATATGACCATTTTTCATTTGCTGAAAAACAGTTACTTTGCAATATACACAAATCTCAAAGTTGTGAAGTTGATAGCAGTCTGAATAGTCTCACCTGTATTCTGCTGTTACCCCAGTCAGCTACGATGATGTTTCCGTTGGCGTCCACAGCCACACCAGTGGGAGCATTGAACTGGCCATTGCCTTCACCATGAGAACCAAATTTGAACAAGAACTCTCCATCTGCACTGTACACCTGGGGCAGGAAGTCAGTAAAAACGCACATTTTGTCTACATACGAGTGTGTACTTTGATACATATTATCTCTATGAAGGACAAACTATGCCTTTACCTTTACAGAGTGATTGTGAAAATCGGTCACAATAATTTCATTCTTGTTGTTCACTGCAACAAAGTGTGGACCTGGGTAAGGAGAGAGAGAGAGAGAGAGAGGCAGGTTAATGTGGAATTTGCTGTACTTGGAATATAAACCGATCCCTGTAGTTTGCACCATTCCCTTTACTGTTAGAAGCCGGTTTAAACCCAAATTTCAGCTAGTTGTGCCTAAAGCTGCAATTACAAAACCTAGTTTAATCTGATTTTTTTCTGATTTGACGGCATTCTTTTCATGCATTAAATGCTTTAACGTGAGTTAAAATAGTTTTCCTGTATTTTTCACAATGTCAAAACAGTACTAAAACTCTAAATTAGATTATATAGAAAGGCTTAAGGGGTTGCTATTTATGTGAAGTGAAACCTATTGGCTGAGTTACGCACTAATGAGCTCTGTAGCCCTCAACACTGATTGTCTTGTAGCAAACAGGGAACACCGGTTAGTTTAATGGCAGTGGAGGCAGAGCAGTGCAAATCATTCAGACTATTCTTTTCATATCCATTCACACAAAAAACACAATGCACATGACAAAATGTTCGTTATTGTAATAGTAAGGGCTTATTACAATGGCATGTACTTGTTTCTGGGTTAATATTGTACAGGCACAGCTTCCATTTGTCAACAATCTGAGTTCTCAGGGGGGCGGACACATGATCAGGGAGTCGGGTTAGACAGAGGGCACTGCACTGTGGGATTAAGGTTGCAGCAAGGCCACACTTAGTACTTACTGAAAACTGAGCCAGATTTATTAAAGTTTGGGCCAAGTTTTTCTGGATTGAAAAACAGGAGGAAGAACAGAAAGAAAGGAAAATAGGTAGTCAGAGATAAAGCATAAGCAAAGAAGAAAAAAAAAGAGTCGGGTGGTCCACACAGGCGCAGTTTGTAGGGGAAGCAGGGGGCCACTGCACCGCCTGGGACTTTGCCTACAAGTATATGTACAGGCTTACATTTTGAAACAGAATGTATGTATTGGTCTATATTCAGACGTAGAATGAGAGCACATTATTGAGAGGTACATTATTGTTTTGCTCAAACTGGCAGTAAAGGTGTCAATACTATATATATTGATTATTTTATTCCTCGCTAATTTTATTTACTGTATTTATCTCTTTCAAAATAATACAGATAGTATCCATGTGGTATTTTGTGTTGTCATATATGCTGGATTATGATACATGTTATGATGGATTTCCTTTAAAAGCATGTAGACACCACTGCCTCACTGACAGATGGCATCATTGTTTGGGAGCTGAGTTAAACAGTGGTCTTTTGTTACATATTGAGGCCTCTGTCTCACCTGCAAACTGTCTGTCAGAGGTCCCCCTGCCTCCAAATTTAGTCACCAACTTCCCATTGGATTGAAAGATGAAGACACAGCAGGCCTTGTTGTCTACAGTGATGATGTGTCCATTCTTATCAACAGCAACACCCTTAGGACCCATGAGCCGGCCTGCACCGATCTTATTCTGTGAGGGAGGAAGACAAAAAGGATTTTAGGAGGGAAAGAAAAACTTTGAAATTATTTTTCAATAGGGAAACGAATGAACTGTTGAAGTTAAGTTAGGCATACTGTATCTTCAGTACTGTTCTCTGAACTGAGCAAATAAACTATGAGATCTCACCTTAAACTTCCCATCAGAGGAGAAGATGCTGACCCATCGATTGTCATAGTCGGCCACCACAATGTCCCCGTTCATGTCCACAGTGACACCAGTCGGTCTCTGCAGTTGCCCCGGAGACCGACCTCTGACCCCAAAGCGCATCTTGAACTGGCCATCATTGGAGAATACCTGCAATCAGCCCCTTTTGAGTGAATTGTGTCATGATCACAGTACTACAATAGTAAAGGCATACATGGTTGCACTTACATGCATTTTCCTCTCTGAGTCAGTCTCACCTGTATACACTGGTTGTTGCTGTCAGCCACCACCACTCTGCCGCTACAAGAGGCTGAGATTCCCTGCAGATTTGTGAACTCCCCTTTTTCTCTGCCTCGGGAACCTGACAAATAAATAATAACACACTCAGTAAACCAAATTCTCCCATTTACCTTTTTCACAACAACCATATTTGTTTTCTACGTTTCATCTTCTAACAACATACTATATGCAGTGGTTTTTTTTTCTTCTGGATGTCATCTCTTCTATCAAGTCACAGCAAGTTGATTCTCATTCTGTGGTCTACTGGCATGACACGAAAACAGAAGCTGCCTGGAGGGGAGGATGTCTAAAAAATCTAAAAACTTGTTGTATGGCTTAGAAATTAGTTTGCAGTGATGATAAGTCTAATGTCTACATGGTGTTTGGTTTGGCACGTACAGTGTGCGACTTTCTCTCCTGGATGGGTCATCTGTCTTACCCACTCTGTAGATGAGCTCATCCTCGATGGGGTTCTCCTTTTTCTTGGTGGTGCTGTACATGCTGGAGGGCCGTCGCACTGCTTTCTGCCGTATGTGGCCCCCTGTCCCGCTGGGAGACTTCACCCTCCTCTTCACGTCATCTGGAGATTGTGGCACATCTGAGGGCTTGATCGCCCGCAGGCGGAACGGGCTGCCACGTAACGGTTGGCCATACAGCAATAGAGAGAAAGTGTACTCTCCCTCAGAGCGTAACGTGTAGCCCACCTCATATGTCCCATTCTTATTGTCCGTTATCTCCGCCTCTGCAACATGGCTCCTGTCAGCAGACATTATCTCCGCTTTTAAAACAGCATTTCCTGTCCGCACCAACTCCCCATCCTGCAGAGAGAGGTCATTGATTCAATTTCAGAACAAAAGAAAATCTATTGTTGTTCAAGCAATACGCACATGGTTGCAGCCTCCAAGGCAGCACTTTCTACAGACACATCACAAGCTCCTAACAGATTTGTTTTTGATAATAATAATCCCTGTTAACTGGCCATCATAAAATAAATGACTTCTTGCAAGATAACAAGAGAAAAAGCATGACATTTGGAATTCAAATGAAAAACTAAATTGAAATATGTTACTAAAGCAAATAAATATGTTGGTCAACAGATTCAAGTAAAAACTAAATGTAAAAGCTGCTATGCTTTATCCAGGGTTCACTCTGCACGTGTAGAAAATGGCAGTGAGGCTAAAAAATAAAGACAGTACTTTGTCTTTTGTTGTCACAGTAATTGTTTGGATCTGCCCAGTTGCTGCGTGGCGGAGGCCCTCTCCTGTGGCGACGGAGGTGTGGGCCACAGCGGCTGTGGTGAGGAGAACTCCCAGGTTCTGGATGGAGCGCCGCAGACCTTCAGTCTCCACCTGAAGCAAACAGCACACACGATTTTCAATACTTTCCACTGAAAAATCCCTAACTGCTAGAAGAAATTACATTTTCATGATTGGTGGCCAAATGCCACAAGCTAATAGAACATTAAGGCTTTGTGAGTTTCTTGTGGAATAGAAGTTGTCAAAATAGTTTGTTCTGAAGTAATCTTTTCCTTACAGAGATCAATCCCAGCTAAAGTGAAAAAGGGTTTAAATATATACATATGAAAAACAAATCTCACATTTTAACTTGAGATTATAAGTGTCAACATGCAAACCTCCCACAACTTTTTTTTGCTGGAAAAAGTAAATAGGTAGAGAAAACTGTTGCCATAAAGGCCTCATTTTGTGACAATGTGGGAATGTCAGTCAGGCCACCGTAATGAAAATCGAGAGCAGAAAAACAGTTCAGAATAAATCAGAATAAACAATACCTGACAATCCAGGTGTGCATTTTCATGTGGTCTCTCTGGGAAGTCATGTCTTGCCAGCGCTGTTACTCGCTCACTCATCTGCTTCTGAACTAGCAGCACCTATACTTGCAAGAGACACATATTGTATTCAGTCTTTTTTGTTTATCTTAATACCAAACTCACATCCTGCTACACGACTGCAACACAGTTAATTCCCATCTGAGTTGTAACCTGTTTGTTAGCCTGCTTGTACAAATTACAATCTGCCAGCTCACCTCAGTAGCACTCCCATGGCTAAGAGCCTGCTCAGTAAAGCTGCAACTGCTCTGGATGTGTTCCTTCCCCTGGAGGAGAGATGAAAGCTGGGCCTGCAGGACCTGCACTCAGGTACATGGAAGATAAGGAAAAAAGGGGCACAAAAGAGTAAGAAAAAGAGGAGAGAAGAAGAGTGAAAACAAAGTATGTTGACAGGAATGAGAGAGATGTGGCAGATCATGCTCAACTTGTTTGTAAAATACCTGTGTGTGTGTGTGTGTGTGTGTGTGTGTGTGTGTGTGTGTGTGTGTGTGTGTTTGTGCATCTGACAATGAGCATGCAAAGATGCAAGTGCACCTGGTTGAGTGCATGGACTATATATGTGAATGTCTGAAACCTAACTAACCTTCTGCTTAGTGCTGCAGATGTTCTCCAGGTCTGTGATGAGGGCCGTCTTGCGCTGATGCAGCGCCCGTTCCAGCTCTTCAAACGTACTGGTAATCTCTGCCACCGCCTTGTTCTTCCCTTCATTCAGCTGGCGGGAGATCTCACTCACCAGCTCGATGGATATTGTTAGCTGTGGGAGCCTGCAAGATGTCACAAACGGCTTAAATGAAGAACTTGATATAAAGCCTTTTCTGTAATGTCTTTTCTTGTGATATTGTGTGTGGGATTGGTCTAATGTGAAAAACAGTGTCAATGTGGGATAGTGTAGCACATAATGTTGTTTTGTAAGTTAGGGTTTTGGCCAATTTTTTCATTGTCTGTGTGCATATTGTGTATATGTAATTTTATCACTAATGGTTTTATGTGGTAAAGGTGGCACTTAGGCCCATCAAGGCCTTGGTGATTTTTAAATGAGCTCAGCTGATCACGGCCTTGATAATTAGTTTGAATGAGCTCAGCTGATGCATGATCAGCTAACTATGCTTGAGCCACTGTTGAATGCCATTTGCCTGAGGAAGACCCGGCAGGGTCGAAACGTTGCAGCACAATAAACGTATGGGAGTATTAGCAGAGTGCGGGCATCTCATTCTTTTCAGTTGTATCCAGCCCCTTTTTGCCCTGCACCTCACCGGTGGGGATGTGCACACTACCACTACTGCTCTACGTTAAATGCTTAAAGCACCTGGAGTGAAGGAAATATTCTGAAAGCTTTATTAAGGTAAGTCCCCACCTGCTCAGTATGGCATCCAGCTGTGTTTTCAGCGCAGCCTTGTGCTGTTCCACGACGTCCTGCAGAGGAACAGTCACATGCTCCTGGTGCTCACCCTCTGTACAGTCCAGACACATGGCTGTCTCACATGACTCGCAGTAGAACTCCATCACCTGCAGAGGGAGACAAACTGAGTAAAAAAAAGAAAACTCCTTCACTATGGCTGGGCTTTGCAGTAAGTAAGTAAATAATTTAAGATTAAGTTTATTTTGCATTAATTATTGCTAAAACAAACGAGGTTGAGCAATTTTGATGAGGTGATCACAAAAGGGCTTCCCACCTTTCCCTCATGGTTTGGGCAGCAGAGAGGCTTCCCTGCAGCTGCAGCGCTAACTGACTCCAGGACACTGCAGGACTCCGGCCGTGAGCACTCAGGGTCTCGTTGAAGGACCTGAAAGAAAACATTTTAAACTTCATCAGCAGCTTTTCAATCATTTCAAAACACTTTTAGAGATAATTATCTTTTATTTTTATGAACTGTTTTTTTAGTAAGTAAGTAAGCGGTATTTTTTTCCCCTTATTTGGCAATGGTCAATTGAGAGGTGACAGGAAACAAAAGGAGAAAGAGAGGGGAAATGACATTAAACAAAGGTCTCTGGCCAGAATCAAATCAATCTGGGGACATAACAGTATATAGGTATGTATATAACCTATAGGCCCCCAGATGCTTTTCTCTTTGTCTGACTTTCCTTGTAGTCTGTTGCTGTTCTCTTCAGGACACAAACACACATTATTGTATTTCTATCCTTTTAAGTACCATCCATTCAAAACATCCATACCCATCTTGTAACCTTAATCATCGCCTCAACATACCCAATAGAAACCTTCCATTCAAAACAAACTCTAAAAAGAGCCCCTTGAAAAAAAAGGACTGTCCAGAATGACCTCAGTCTGCAAAAATGTTCTCCCCTTGTTTAAAAAAAAAGAGTGGTTCTCACAAAAACAGAAGCAGGAACACACACAGTATTGTTATCCGATTCTTCCGTACAATTTTCAGTCGCCTACTACTTCTGCATACTTTCAGCTACAAAGACCGTTTCAATATCACAATGTTCAGCTCTTTAAGGGCATTTGTGCTTGTATTCAACGTTTCTCCACTTTTTAAAATATTAAGCTTTTTTCTTTTTACATTGAAAGTCAATGGAGCAATCTTTAAATCCTCTCCAGGCTTCTTCCACTTCTAAATGCAACTCGTCCCACATACTTTCACCTACAGATTTGATTTTATTAGGATCCCCATTAGCTGATGCAGAACATCAGCTACTCTTCCTGGGGTCCACACAGAACATAAAACTACATTTTCAGACAAAACAAACAAAACTACAAAAAAAAAAAAAAGACATTTTCAGACAAAACAGTCAT
Source organism: Sander lucioperca (assembly GCF_008315115.2). Lineage (NCBI taxonomy): Eukaryota > Metazoa > Chordata > Actinopteri > Perciformes > Percidae > Sander > Sander lucioperca. The sequence goes on along the minus strand of NC_050185.1, from coordinate 16,384,951 downwards.
AGAATATAAAAATAAGAGCAGTATAACTAGTATTCTTTTCCTTGCAGATATACATATTCCTTTCCATGTATGCTGATAATAATATATATCACATTAAATACATAACACAGAACATAGTAAAAATTAAATCTTACAACATTTTTGTTTACATATCAATATTCCTATACATAAACTAAGTACAAAAATATGGTTATAGTCTTAGGGCCTTTAGATGATCCTTTACTTGTTTTTTAAAACTTGATATATTATGCACTTTGGCAATCTCTGCTGGAAGTGAGTTCCAAGCAACCATCCCTCGATACAATACTGTACGTTCTATTGATTGTGTTCGGGCTCTAGGAACGTTAAAAAGACCTCTAGTGGCATGTCTAGTGGAGTATTTATGTGTGTTAGAGCTAAATGTAAGTATACTATACAAACAATTAGGTATTTTTAATTCATTCATGTTTTCAGCCAGGAGTGATGCTGAAAGTCTCTCCGCAACTTTCAACCAGGAGAGTTTAACATGCATGTTGTTTACATTAGACAGATGTCATTGAAACTTAAAACTAGTTTAGCTATTAGAACATTATTCTGCTTTTTGATATATTTTACAGTTTTTGTGTTATCACTATTTAAGTTTATTCTTAAGGCTTTTTCGGCGTTTTTAAGGGCTGCTCAGTGTGGGTGATGTCACAGCTACAGTGCAGAGGAGAGAGAACATCGTCTTAAAACTTTCTCTTTAACTTGCTCTCACAGCAACAATTCTTACATCTAATAGCCCATTTATGAGTCAAAACTCATTTAAGAAATAGGACTTATACAGTACATTTAATTCAGTAAGCCTCCAAATGATGAGCCACAAATTGACAGCCTTTCTTAAACATCCTTGTCATTTCTGGACGAAAGCATAGGGTACCAGTTTTTGAAATCGCTGATATGCCCACTTTTTTTGTTTTAATTTATCCACACAAATTATATATTAATTTGATCACAAATGCTTTGTGGTGCTCTCTGTGAAGTCTGGGAGGTAGAATGGCTGTCCCATAACAACAAGGTTGGCGGATCAATCCCAGACTCCTCCAGCCACATGTAAAAGTATCCCTGACTATGTCTATACTACTACTTTTTTCCACATACTATACTATGACTTTTTTAATTACTTTTTTCCACATACTATACTGTGACTTTTTTCAACATACTATACTATGTCTTTTTTCATCTCTTTTTTCGACATACTATACTATGACTTTTTTATCAAGTTTTTTGACATACTATACTATGGCTTTTTTCGACATACTAGATACTATGGCTTTTTCATCACTTTTTTCAAAATACTATACTATAACTTTGATTACTTTTTTCGACATGCTATACTGTTTTTTTTTATTCACTTTTTTTCGACATACTATACTATGACTTTTTTATCACTTTTCTTTCGACATACTATACTATGGCTTTTTTATCACTTTTTTTTAGACATACTATACTATGGCTTTTTTCGACATACTATACTATAGCTTTTTTCATCACTTTTTTTGACATACTATGACTTCTTCCCACATATCATACTGGGTGGCTGGGAGGTAGAATGGATGTCCCATAACCTCAAGGTTAGATGATCAATCCTAGGCTCTTCCAGCCACATGTCAGTGTCCCTGACTATGTCTTATTCAACATACTATACTATGACTTTTTTCGACATACTACACTATGGCTTTTTTGTATTACTTTTTTCGACATACTATACTATTAGCCTGGATGCCAGCCGAACTTAGGCCCGCCCACAACATTTGAGGTCGGGAAATTCGGTCTGGACTTGATCCGAACCAGAGCTGTTCGGACCAATCAAATTGTCTATACTTTACTAAGGATTTTTTCATCACTTTTTTCGACATACTATACTATGGATTTTTTCATCACTTTTTTCGACATACTATACTATGGCTTTTTTCATCACTTTTTTCGACATACTATACTATGGATTTTTTCATCACTTTTTTCGACATACTATACTATGGCTTTTTTCATAAATTATTTCAACATACTATACAACGACTTTATCAGTTTTTTCGACATACTATACTATGGCTTTATTATCGCTGTTTACGACATATTATACTATGGCTTTTTCAAACATACAATAATATTGGTTTTTTCATCACTTTTTTCGACATAATATACTATGACTTTTTTTTTTTCTTTTTTTTTCGACATACTATACTATGGCTTTTTCATCACTTTTTTCGACACACTATACTATGACTTTTATTTTATTTATTTTTTGACATACTATACTATGACTTTTTACCACATATCATACTGGGTGGCTGGGAGGTGGAATGGTTGTCCCATAACCTCAAGGTCAGAGGATCAATCCCAGGCTCTTTTGGCCACATGTCAAAGTGTCTCTTACTATATCTTATTCGACATATTATACTTGGGCTTTCTTAATCACTTTTTTTGACATACTATACTATGGCTTTTTTATCACTTTTTTCAACATACTATGGCTTTTTTCTTAATTTTTTTTGACATGCTATATATATATATATAGAATGGTTGTCCCATAACCACAAGGTCGGCGGCTAAATTCCAGGCTTCAACATTCAACTATCTTTTTATTTTACTATACTATGGTTTTTTTTTAACCACTTCTATCGACATACTATGACTTTCTTTTCCACATATCCTACTGTGTGGCTTATGGATGAGAGGTAGAATGGTTGTCCTGTAACCACAAGGTCAGAGGAAGATCAATCCCAGGCTCTTCCAGCCACATGTCAAAGTGTCCCTAATTATGTCTTTTTTCGACATACTATACTATGGCTTTTTTCATCACTTTTTTTGACATACTATACTATGACTTTTATTCGACATACTATACTATGGCTTTTTAATCATGGCTTTTTTAACCACTTTTTTCAACATAACCACAAGGTCGGTGGATCAATCCCAAGCTCCATCGGCCACATGTCGAAGTGTATCTGACTGTCTGTACTATGGCTTATTCGACATACTATACTATGGCTTTTTTTAACCACTTTTTCAACATACTATACTATACTAGACTGTGGAGATGGTGGCTCCATCATTTCCAAGGGGGTAAGCGAGCGTCCACAAAGCGTAGCTCCTATGGAGCCATTTTTTTGCTATCAAGCCATCACCCCCCCGTTAGCATCCCATTGACTGCCATTCATTTTGGCACCACTTTGACAGCGAATAACTTTACATCGGAAGCATTTAAAGACTCTATTTGTCCATTGTTTATTTCTAAAGAAACACAACAATGTATAAAAGGCTCCATTACCTTGCATCTCACGTTATGGCTCCGTAGCAGATGTTTTTATAAAAATAGGCTAACGATTGTGTCATAACCACACGACTTACTGTCACATAGTAGAGGAATTACTGTATAGTACAGGAGAAGCTCGCAGGCAGTTTCGACTTACATTAGCTGTTTAAGTTTAATTACTAATGTTAACTAGCATTTTAGTTAGCAATAATTAGCCTGTGCCTATGCTATCTCCTTACATATACCTACGCTCTCAGTCTCCGCAAGATTCCGAATGATTGAGATTTCTCTTGGCACAGCTACCAGAAGACTTACAACTTTCAGACAGGTTTCTCACGTCACATCTACGTCGGCAAGCTCAGTTGGAGGCTGCACAGTAACGCTCAGCCCTCACCGGAAAAGTGCTTCTATTAGCCTTCACTGGTCTCCGTCCAGAGCAACAGGATCTGTTGGTCCATTCTATGATCATTTCCCAGGATCTGAAGTGGGAGTCCAACATCAATGACATCCTTAAAAAGGCTCAGCAGAGGATGTACTTCCTACGGCAACTGTGGAAACATGGCCTACCACAAGAGCTGTTGGACATCTTCTACATTGCTGCCATTGAATCCATCCTCTGCACATCCATCACCGTTTGGTTTGGGGCAGCCACAAAACAGGACAAACGCAGATTACAACACACAATTCGGACTGCTGAAAAAATCATTGGTGCCTCCCTGCCCTCGCTCCAGGACTTGAACACTGGTAGGACCAGGAAGCGGGCAGTGAACATCACCAAAGACCCCACACATCCTGCAGACACTCTCTTTAACCTCCTCCCATCTAGCAGGCGTTACAGATCCCTGCGCACAAAAACAACCAGACAAAAGAACTGCGGATAAGTGGGGTCATCCCCACTTTGGCCACTCACCCACTTCTCTACACATTACATACTTATCATTCCAATATGCATCTTGCACACTACTTTGCACTATTACCTTTTGCACTTTACATCCCACTCCATGTGTACTTGTCTTAATATTATGTCTTATTTGTATATTTGTATTTTTGTATATTATGTTGATATGTGCCTATATTGTTTTCTCTATTGTACAGTGTGTGTCTTTATTTTCTGTCTACTGAATGTTTACTACCACATGTCTATTTGTTGAATGTATAGAGAGTTAACACCTACCGAAGTGAAATTCCTTGTGTACTTAAGTATACCAATAAATCTGATTCTGATTACTTTTTTCCTCATACCATACTGGGTGGCTTGTGGCTGAGAGGTAGACTGGTTGTCCCATGACCACGAGGTCGGCGGATTAATTTCAGGCTCCTCTGGCCACATGTCAAAGTGTACGTGACTATATATTATTTGACATGCTATACTATGATTTATCACTTTTTTGACATACTATACTATGATGGTTGAAAATAATTTCTTTGGCGGGACAGTGGCTCCGTGGTTAGCACTGCTCCAACAGGCAAGCAGCAAATAGTCAGTGCAGACTCTGACCCAGGTTCGATTCTCAGTCTGGGCAGGCCCTTTTCATGAAGTTTTTTTCGACATTTAATACTATGACTTTTCTATGACTTTTTTCAACATATTATATTATGACTTTTTTATGACTTTTCAACATACTATACTATGACAATTTTCGACATACTATATTATGACTTCATCACTTTTTTCGGCATACTATACTATGACGTTTTTAACAAAATATACTGTGACTTTTTAGGATTTTGTTTTTGCATGCATATGCATTTTTGGGTTTTTAAATAATCTTTGGTTTGTTGTTTAACTCATAATAAATATCATCTGCGTTTTGTCTTTTGTTCCATGCATGTAACACACCTGAAAATCCTGTTTGGCTAACACATATGCGTCTGACTTGAATTTGAAAAGAGGTCAAGAGTCAAACCTCCATGAGATTAGTGATGAAGAAGTTGTTCTGTAGAGCACACACTCCTTTCTCTGGCAGGATGGACGTCTGCCGACACACTGGACACGAGAGTGTCAGAGACTCTGGGGGAATGTAGTTCTGGAGACAACTGGAGGGAGGGAGTCAAGAAATAAAGAAAAGCAAGAATTAGAATATAACATCTAACTGATCAATTCTTCGCAATCATTCGGAGTATAATTATTAGTCAAAATTAATTTACCAATACAGCAGAGAGAGAAGGAGAGATTGTTGTGAGACACTAGAGAGAGAGCAGTCACTTTATAAATAATTGAGAGACAGTGCTTAAATAGTGCTGCTGTCACAACAAATAGGGGATACGTGTGAATCTGAGTCAATTCACAGAACCCACAACTTCAAGAGAAGACACCCACTTCCTCTTTTAGTAAGTGAATCTCTGGCAAATCAATCTGCCTAACAGAGACGCAAAGAGACAAAAGATTTTAGGGAGAATAGATTTTTGTGTTTTCGTTTCTGCTTTGGCGTGTGTGTGTGTGTGTGTGTGTGTGTGTGTGTGTGTGTGTGTGTGTGTTTGTTTGTTTTGGATTCGTACAGAATCCAAAACACATCTATTCCACCGGCCCCTGAAGGATGAGGATGTTGTGCAGGTTGAACTGCCCTTAGGAGGCAATCTATTTAACATTAGACAACCTTTGAGCCAAAACCAAACCCTCAGCCAGCAATGTTCAGCTGCAATATGCAGATTAAACCACACTCCTGGCCTACAGCCCGGCTGTCATCCAGCATGTGATGTACGCTTGTTTTTCTTCAGCTTCTGTTATCACTTAATTGGCAGTTGATGCTGCAAGAAACCTGAGATCAGTATCGAGGATAAGTCTCTGTACACCAGGATGTCTGGCAGCTGCTTGGGCTGCATGCTAAAACCATTCTGTTTACACCAGACTGGTTCATATTAACCAAGCCTTGGTAAACTGCAGTTGTTAGCTTTTGAGAACAACGGAGAGCTTTAACAAAAGTCTATCTACCGCTCTGTCAACACCACTGTAACGCTCTGAAGCCTGGATAGATGACGGTTGCTTTGTCAGACATATAACCAACTGGGACCACAACAGTTATGGGATGAAAATGTCTGTGATGGGGCCACAACTAATGATACCTTTCATTGTGGATTAAAATGCCAATTTGTGATTACTTAACTGCTTTTTGGTTTATAAAATGAAAAACAAACAGAACAGAAAAGCAGCCAATCAAACTGAATAAACGATTAATTAATAAACAGATTCATTTTCTGTCAACTGTTTTAGCACTTGTGCCACACTCATCTCTGTTAATTAAAATCCTGTTGCAATCATAAGTATGAGTACAAGTAGCCACATGCCTCAATTATAGAACGATGTCATTTATTTTGGCATTATTTGAAACAGTTGCACATCCCATGGCAAAGTCATGATCCATGATCTCTGAATAATGAGCACACAACTCAGATAATCAGAGTAAAAGGGGAGCAGAATTATACCAAACAGACTAGACCCAGCATGGGTTTGCCAGCTTAACCCTAAAACCCCTAAAACTACATCAACCCATCCAGTATTAAAACATCTGTCTGGTAACATCATGTATAGCTCCAGACAAAAAGTCTGTTCACCTCAGCAGGGCTCCAGATCACATGCCATCCAGTTAAACCGTGGATTAAACTTGCCCTGCGGTGGGCAAATGCCCCTCACACTGCCTGGAAAATGGATTAATGCCGTACTCTGTGTGGCTATTCAAGACTATTACATAAATATTTGTTTTTATCATAGGTTTAGATATTGAAACATAATCCCAGTTATCCTGTGTAAATAACATAATACCCCCTACTCCATCCTCCCACCCTGACCCAAAACAGGCTTTTCTAAAAGCCTCCTCCGCTTGGCTCGGCACGAAAAGGCCCCAATAAGTATCACCTGAGGGGGTGTCATTTTTCTGAGGAACTGTAGATTGAGGAATTGTAATTGTGTCTCCCAACAATGAGCCTCTTCTCAGACGTTGACAGTCCCTGATCCTGAGGAATGTACTTATCCCAGTGGAGTCAGTGAGTGCTGCAAGCTGTTTAAATGTGGCCAAGTATTTGCAATAGATGAGGTACCACTATTAGGAGACATGTAAATATGAAAATAATTCTTCAGTTATAAATTGGGAGGATAAGTACTGGTAGGGGAAAAGCTAGTGTTGTACCATCTTCTTTGCATGGCCAGCAAAAGCTACATGTAGCAAACGGTGTGAGCAGAGACTGGGTTTGTGTCAAGTTTAGCTTGTGGGAAGTGTAGGTAATTAGGACTTTTGCCAGTTGTCATTGAAACAGAGAGCACAAATGTTAGTTACCTTTCACAGAAGGTGTGCAGACAGGGCAGGACCTTGGGGTTCTGGTAGTGATCCAGACAGATGCTGCAGACCAGAAACTGCTTGTCTATCTGACGCACCACAGGGCTGGTGCTCCCAGCCTCACGCTTTGCCATGGCAGAGGACATTTAAAGCCACGGACAATGACAGCAGTTAACCTGCAGAGAGACAAAGATAAATGCATGAATATTTGCATATATTTTCTAGACAGTGCCACTTTCAGGGCCACTAATGCTCAGCAAACTTACCACAGGAGGTACCAGGAACCAAAGTTAACAAAGCTTCTTAATTCCTTGATTAGTAGAAACACTACACTACAATTTCCATTGTTATGGTGTTATTTCTAGGTTAATACCAGACAAAAGCCAGCTGAAAGAGAACTGTGTGAAGAATGCACCAGTCCTGAGTGTACAGACAGCAGCAGATGTAGACAATCCAGTATGGCCATGATGTACCTAGCTTTTGATTAACATATCAGATCACACCAAAGCAGGAAAATAACAGCAACAATGCACACTCCTGACCTGTTGTGACATTTACACGCACGCACACACACACACACACACACACACACACACACGACTGAAAACAGAATGTCTTGAGTAGGCATGGGCCGGTATAAGATTCTGACGGTATGATAATCTTTAGCAAAAATATCACTGTTTCACGGTATTGCAATTACAGCTTTAAAATGTTTATTTTTTTTATAATTCTGTATTTATATTTTGGTGCCTAGGCACCATTTTGCTTAAATTTGAAAAAGAGATCATGTTGCCTTTATACACAGAATTCTGTCAGTGTAAAACATTTTTATATGATATTAAATGATGCAAAACATGTCACGCTGGCACTGCTGCAACTACATCTAGAACACAGTGTACATTTTACATGTACAATTTGAAATAGTAGGAAAACTCTGTGAGGTGACCGGAACAGAGGAGCCCCATGCCTTACATAATCTCATCCATTATAGAAATACAGCTGGTACTGTCTCCAACTTGCAAGCCCAAACACATATGGCATAATAATTATAGTGGTATGTTAAAGGTGCTACTGCAGCATGTTCTCATTGATATGCATCTATATTAAGTGGGAAGATCAGGTGTTACCTATGGAAAAAAATATCCAGTCTGAATGATAAAAAGTACACACGCCTTTTGCAATACAGGAGGCCACGACAACAAGTATTTCTTAAAAAAAAAGCTTCACCTGACTTGACCTTTGACTTAAAATTGCCACCTTTGACTCTGCATGCCATTTTCTCCCTGTGTTGCTAACTGGCTCCAGCAATGTCGTCCTGCCACATTTTCTCAGTGGGTCAACATGTGTATTGTTAATGTATCAGACACAGTGTCTCAGCACGTGTCTTAAATAAACATCATCCCTGGCCTTAAGATATACAGTAGTTATGGACATAACACAGTCAATGACAAGGACACACACACACACACACACACACACACACACACACACACACACACACACAGATAAAGAAATACACACAAACACACTGGTAATCATCATCTCCCCACCAGACTCTTCCCTATCTGCACATCTGTCACTGCTGGATCTAATACAGCACTCAATCCCCTATGTACCACTCTGTCCCATTGTCAGTTGTTGCGCGCGCGCGCACACACACACACACACACACACACACACACACACACACAAAGGATCCAACAACAGACAGTTTGTAGACTGGGAGGGTAAAGGTCACTTCTTAAGCCGTCAACCATGAGAACATGTCACATCCAAACTCTAGTTAGGTACAGGCAGGGTGTCGGACGGAAATGATTATTGGTAAGTAGCTTATGTTTTGTCTAAATCTAAATCTGCATTGTTCTCTATAAACCCTTTGCTTTAAACTGGCACTTCAAGAGTATCCAGTTGCCTCAGTTGGATTCTAATGAAAAGAAGTCTATCGATCGTAGAACGTAGAATTAAAGAGGGATCAACCACAGGATGTACTGTATACTTCGGTGCAGTTCTCACACTTCTCTGTCATTCTCTTTCTGTGCTAGAACATACTGATAGTAATTTAATGACGTCTGTCTAAATTTAGATACATGTATTAGTGGATTGGCGAGAAAGCAATGACGGTGAAACTAAAATAAAACCAGGGGTCTTAGGACTGCTGGAGAGTGAAGTGGCTGGTGTTTGTTTACTGTTGGTTATACTGTATATAAACACAGTTTTATTGGGTGGACCAAAGCAAAAAAGTAATCTGGAGTCCAATAAATCCCAAATGATAATTCTGTCTCAAAACATTTGGATGAAAAAAGCTAAATGCTAAATCTGTTCAGAGTCAGTCACAGAGAATGTAAAACCTTAGTTTCCTTTGAATTTACAGTTTAGCAAATGCATTAAAAAGGCATGGTCCTTTAACAAAGCTCTTGTATGTCCCAGTTTTACTGTAAAATGCACATATGGTGCAACAACAGACACACGTGATGGTCATGTATGCTTGTACATGAGTGGATGTGTGCATGTTTATAGTTATATGTATTCAACAGACTGTTTTGACATGGTCCCAATTTCATTCATGCCCACTTAAACGGTGTTTGGTGTTTTAAGCCCCCAACATCGCCTTCCAGGCAGGGAAGGCACTAGGATTAGGTAATGGTTAGGTTAGGGTTAGGTGCCTTGAAGTCGACGGTCGCAGCGCTGCCTTGAAGTCGACGGTGGGGGCTAAAAACACCATTGAGCCGCTTAAACTCCTAAGTAGGCCATGATGCTTCGATTTGATGCTCTAAAGTAACCATAACCAGTTAACTGACAGGTCTGGGAAGTAAAAAAAAACTGAGTGAAGACATGCATATTCAAGGCTTTGCAGTTACTGGCAGCAGGGCTGGATAAAGCCAAGCCCAGGCAGGACTGCAGGAAGCTTAAAAAATAATGCATGAGAGGACACATCCTGCAGAGAGATAATTCTCCTGGCCATTATATGCGCAGTTAAAACAGCAGTAATGTTGCTGGTGGCCTTAGCCTGACTAATTCCTCAAATTCTCAGGATTACAGTATTTGCATGTGTAACTAAGTGTGTGTGTGTGTGTGTGTGTGTGTGTGTGTGTGTGTGTGTGTGTGTGTGTGTGTGTGACAACAAGCTAACACCCGCAGAGTTAACACACAGTTAGTCTATTCATTGCTGGATTTATCGAATACAAAAGTAACAGTTTTCTTTCTCGTTCAGCACTGAAACCTCTGCTGTTGCTTTACTGTACAATAGGATCCTCACACAGCTCATGTGTATCTCTTATAACACACACATGTAAATGAAGTGGGGGGGAAGGCCAAGACAGGAAATTTAATGTCTTCTTTTAAGTTCATCAAGAGGACAGGAAAAGGGACAGAGAGACGGACAGTTTAGAACAGGGGTCATCAACCTTTTAGAAACTGAGAGCTACTTCATGGGTACTGAGTCATACGAAGGGCTACCAGTTTGATACACTCTTCTGAAATAACCAATTTGCTCAGTTTGCCTTTAGTTATATATGATTATTAATGATTAATGATACTCATCTATGTGAAGACACTGATCACGTTAATGATTTCTCACAATTATTATCAACAATGACTTAACAAGGTGGGAAACAGATAATATCAATATTCAATTTTCACTTTTAGAACAGGCCTGAGGGCTACTCATGTGGTCCTTGGGGGCTACCTGGTGCCCACGGGCACCGTGTTGGTGACCCCTGGTTTAGAAGGAAAGGAGTGCAGAGAATATAGTTAAAGTGTCAGCCCTTCTGCTCACTGTCACACACCTGTGCAGCACCAATGAATATGTGCTGACAGCTTGGACAAACATACAAATTCACACACTCCTCTCTGGTAGCAGCTGATCTGATGGTAAAGTGGTAAAGTGCACACATTCATGTAGATGAGTACAAATAGAGTTGACAAAAGCAGTACCTACTGTCAGTAGTGTGGAGTAGATCAGTCTAGAAGACTCCATGGCAGCTGTGTTAACATTGAAGAATCAGCACATGCCCTGACTCACACATGCACGCCCACTTCCCCCCTCTTCTCTCCCCTTGGCCCTGCTGACCACTCTTCCTTTTCCCTTTTCCTTCTGTCGCTTTTCCCTTTTCCACCACAACACACGCACTGAAAAAGGCTGAACAGGGATCACAACAGAGGGTGGGACTGTAAATTGAAAGTCCCTCCTACTGTCAGTGCTGTTTACAAGCACGAGCTGACTGGATAACCTCCTACTGCCGTGCTCTGATTGGCTGGGAAACTTAAACTAGCAGGGAGGAGGGATTGCGTCACAGACCAACAATTCGTGCTGGCCAGAGAAAGTGAGAAGCAAAGATTGAAACAGACAAGAAGAAGAAAAGTCCAACAGTCAAGGCTGGAAACACAACAATCTGGAATCCAGGAATATATTGCATATAAAGTCTTAATCTGCTGTGTAATTATTTTATTTGTGAATGTGCACGTTTAAAACTATGATGATTAGGCACAGAAGCAGAGTCAGTTCTTGAATGCAGCTTGATCCTAATAAGGAACGGAAACAGCAGCTGACAGGACTGGTGCCAATCATCTGGCCTCCAGTTACAGTTATGAAGAAATTAATTATTACTTAGCCAGCAAACACATATGCACACACACAGGGCAGCCAAACAAAACATAGTTACATAATTCATGATGTCACCTTTGAAAAAAACTCTTCAAAATACGAATTTGGGACATATGCCTCTCCACCTATCATTATAGTATCAAAATACACATGCAGGGATTAAGAAAAGATCCTTAATATGGTAAAGGGGATTATCATTTGGAATTTCAAGTATAATATACTGTATGTTGTCACAGGATAATTTTGCACCCAATCCCTTAAACGTCCCATCTTTGTGAAGTGGTAAGAGTTTAATCTGGTGCAAGAGGTGACAATTCTCTGACACAAACATCAATCTACAGTTAATCTGTATGGATTGAGTCCAGTTGTCTCTCCTCCCTCGCTTCCGGCTCTGCTTCCTCCACGCCCACACACACCTTTCCAAAATCCAATCATCCTAAACTCACAAGCCAGACTGCTGTGGTCGGTGTAACAGGAAGTAGAGGTTAAGAGGATGAAAATACCACTCAGAAAATGACATATACACAGTACTATTGTGGCACTGTTTCACATGTTTTTATATTGTTGTAACACTTGCTTAATTTGATAGTATTTACAAGATCTGATGCTTCTTTTTAAACCAAAACAACTCCCATAAACATATTGCCACTTGATAGAACAATCTAATAGGATGTCTGGTTATCACGCTCCACAGTAAGTAATTAGAGAGAGTATCTGACACAACCAATATACAGTACCCAATGCAGCACTTCTGCGTGGGCAGCCGTTTGAAAAGACCGTTGTCAACCCTGCAGTGAGCACTCCACAGCATTATTGGTTTACCACTGTGGTTTCTGCTGAAATGACAGTTTTATCACAATATAAACTCCTGCAGTTATTAAACGAGAGGAAGAAGAACCCCCAGCACCCACAATGAGTCTCCTGAAGCTAGCACACATAATATAATGGGAGTACTGCATGGATGAAAAGACTATAGATATAGAAGAGATAAAATGTAATTTTATGTGTGGTTTTTTTGAAAGAATTTGGCTTCAAGGCTCCAACTAAATGTGGTTATACAGTATAAGCAGGAAGTCCATATAATGCTTTGAGAGGAACTTTAGCATAAGCTAAAAGGTAGAAGTGCAGCAGTTAACTCTGTGCCTTGTGCAATATCAACAGCCAAAAGAAACCGTTCTGCCCCAGGGTTGGTAAGAGGCAGAACAATAACAGTAATGATAGTGATAGTGACAACAGTTGTGATGTTTCCAACAGGAAAATTCCACACCCACTTCAGGCAGTGCACAAATAATAAATAATATATTTTCACAGAATCACATTTCATTCATGTTGTATGTTATTTTTTGAGGGACTCTGGGGTTACATTTTGTATTGTAACACTAGTGCCTTGTGGAAGTCACAGAACAAATAATGTGACAAGAAAGGTTCTGTAAGAGTGAGAGTTATACATGTAACAAGGGTTAAGAGTGCTGCAGTGCTTGCTTGCAGCCAATACTGCCTTGTTATATTTTGCTTGATGTTTAGAAAAAGTTAACCTGGAAAGATGTGGACGAGGAGGAAGGGGAAAAGGACTTGAGAACAAGATGAGAAGGAAACGTGATGAGAGAAGAGGAGACACACAGATACCGCATACACAGTATATTCACACACACACACACACACACACACACACACACATACACACACACTGAATAACGAGAAGGTTCTTGTGTAACAGAGAACAATCCTGATATGTTAGAGTCGGACAGCTCCGGGCCTGACACCATCCCTCACACACACACACACACACACACACACACACACACACACACACACAAAGTGCGTTTCACTATCTTTGTGGGGACCCGCCATTGACATTTGACATTTCCTAGCCCCTTACCCTAACCTTAACCACCACAACTAAATGCCTAACCTTAACCCTTACCCTCACCCTAACCCTAACCTAATTCTAACCCTAATCCTAAAACCAAGTCTTAACCCTCAAACAGACCTTTAAACTTGTAGGGTCCAGCATTTTGGCCCCACAAAGCTATCCGGACCCCACAAGTATAGTGTATTCCTGGTTTTAGGAGCCCACGAATGTAGTTAAACGAGAACACACACACACACACACAGTCAGCTGTTTCAATCTCATACTATAGCCCACCTCCCCCTTTTACTTGCCTTCCTTTCCCGCTGCTCAAGTTACACACATGACATACAAAAACACACACACACACACACACACACACACACACACACACACACACACACACACACACACACACACACACACACACACACACACACCACTCTGAGGGTCTAAACTTTAATTTGGTCCTCACAAACACAGAATCACAATAATACATACCCAGAGATAATAGATGGCGAGCATGGACCAGCCTGTGTAACCGTCACTAGTATGCGCGGCAAGCCTCCATTCTCCTGCACCATCCAGTCTTAAGCCTCCACATACATATACATCTATATATAGAGCTATCAGTTCTCATCCCCTTCACACCACTGGAAGGCACGTGCTCTGAGCTGCACACACACTGCAAAAAAGAGCAGGGATTTTTAGATGACCAGCAAAGCAATGATTCAGAAACCCTCAAGAGGGATCCACATGCATTTTCATAAGCCTTGTCCCATAACTGTCCAATACATGTAATGCACATATTACATATCTAAGATTTATTTGTGCACAATGTCACTCCTTCATGTATGCTTACTATACATTAACATCTCAAACTGAGCATTGCCATCATATCCTTAGGGGTACTGGGGATTAATGGTTGCCAGCATGTGTGATTATATGCAAAGTTAAGAATGAAAAAAAGAAGATAAAAGTTGATAAATGTGCAAATACATCATAAATTTGAGACTATGCACACACTATTAAGAAAGAGGCTTGTTTTTGGCAGCTCATAGTAAACACACAGGTCTAACGTGCATGCAAATCACTGATTGAAAAGAAAATACTAATGCTTCCTTTCAAATGCTGTGGCAGCTACACAGCTGTCTTTACACCACAGCTGGCCTCAGGGAAAGCAGGTGTGTGTGAGCGTGAATTGTGTGCCGAGTGCTTCACTTCACACAAATTATATCCTTTGCTTTACATCCATACAAAACAGACCAGCGGAGGAAAAAAAATCACTCATATTCTTTAATACAGTAAGTTAAAAGTATCAAATTCAAATCAACAAATCATTCCCTAAAACGGTCCTTATGCTACTCTTGTTTACATTATTTTTTATCATCAGACATTTACACCTGGTCCTTGTATATTAGCAAAGGAAATCACAACCACACAATTTGAACACGCCATATTCTGTGAAGTCATCATGTTTTGCATGTAAAACCTGCAAAGTAATTAGTAGCTACAACCTTACAGTAAATCTTGTAGTTGAAAGATGTTCAAAGCAAGAAGTAAAAGTGTCTCACAAAACAGAAATAATTGAATCAAGCCTATATTTAAATTCCCTACACCTCTGAAATAAACCACAATCTCTGACCACTGCAGTCATTAAACAATTTCATCTTCCCTCATACTTCCTATGTTGCAAACAGAACTCCATCAAGGGATTCTTGACATGAATAAGATCAAGGCAGACATCGAACAGCAGATAGGAAAATACCTGCACCTTCACAACTCTTAGAGTACTGTTTTCTTCCCGCTCTCCTTTGTACTGAATATCAAATAAACTCAATTGACATTCATATTAATTATGCTTGCATGTGTTTTACACTGAACATCAACAGAATTAGCATGGGCAGTTATCAGCATGTAAAGCAACAGTATAAACATTGAAAATAAACCAAATATAATCCATATTTCAAAGTGTATATTCAAATGTTTTGAAGTTAAATACATTCAAAGGGAATATTACATGATGCACAGATTCTTCAGCCACTTTCTCATCTTACCGAACCCTCTCCCAAGCCCAGCAGAGAGAATTATTTCAGTGAAAGAGGAGCATGTGCCACAGGGTAGAGGAGCTTATCCTGAAATAATTTGTTTCTTTAAATAACTGAGGGAATCGACGCCCTGAGCTAAACATATATTAACATAAACAGCTAGTTCCATGTCACGTGGCAAAATAAAACCCAGACGACAATGATGTTTCAAATAATTTAACAGACCTCCCATGTCTTTGTGTTAGTGTTTATTAATCCAGGTATGTGGGAAGTTTAGATGTTTGTCATCATACTGGTGCTTTTTTAGAAAAGAAAGATCCAAAATATAGTTTATGTAAGTATGTAATGTAAATATCCAGAACACCAATCACAACAGAAGAATAAAAGCACTTACCCATGAGCGCTTTGACCACATCACAGAGACACATGCACCAAAATCAAACATGGTGAAGGATGTCAAAGATTTAAAAAAAAATGTATGTCACATGACGTGGAGTTTTGGTTTTTCTTTTTATGCTGCTCATTATAAAAAAAGACATCATGTAAAACCATTGAAACAAAAATGTGCATTACAGCTTTGATTCCTAACAGGGTGGAAATTCATTTACTTAAGGGGATTAGAAATTCCATCATTTGTTCACCATGCGGACAGGTCAGCGGATTTGTAGTCCCGCTTTGCCAGACCCTCCACACGCTGCGGAGCGGAGGAGGATCTGGCTCCACCACACAGCATTACACGATGGGAGAAAAACATGCTTTTTTGGTTTACTGGAGCTGCTGCAAAATAGTTGTGCGAGAGAAAACTCTGAATGAACAGATAGTCTAGCTAGCTGTCTCAATTTACAATGCAGAGATCTGAGGAGCAGTTAACCATAGTCCTCATAAAAGAGTTTAAAATTCCAACAAAAAAGAAAGCGGAAGGAAATGGAAATCGGCGGAAATACATATTATCCGGTGGAATTTCCTACGGCACCAGAGCAATCCCAGAAGTGGAACATCAAGGATATAGACTAGCGGATTTGTGATACACACTTCTATTAACCTCTGCACATGAACCAGGAGAACTACTGTAGGTAGTGTGGCCTGAACAACACTCCTGGTGGACTAAATAACAGAAACTCCTCAAAATGACCATAGAGTTGAATCAACACCTCTCTGATGCCATCTGGACCCAAACTGAACACTAAAAGCTTCACAAAGGTAGTGTTTTTTGACACTGGATTGTACAAGTGCTACTTCTATCTAAAAAAAGAAAATCACATACTGACCACACATTTATGATGTCAAATTCAACGTTGCTTGTCTTGTAGTCAGTCTGCTTGAAAGACCAGATTACTGCTGGCAGAGCAGAAAAACAGGGAGGCCTGTCTGCTGACTAACACGTTACAACACACACATTTATCCTGTATAGTCCTCTGGCAAGGTTGATGTAGTGGATGACAAATGTCGAGGAGTGGTACCTACTCTTTGCTGTCCACACACACAGCGGGACTGACTGACATAAGCACTGCTAAAATTATCAGCTTGCCTGATCTGAGCCAAGCTGGGCAGGAATGTGTCATAGGAACTGCATGTATCAGCATATTAACACACGGCTCAAACTCCAGCACGCAAGCACACGTGAACACACACAGACACATGCAGGTGTACACAACTCTAGCTGCACATCGTTACCACAGAGGCATGTCGACAGAAGAAAATAATGAACACAGACAACAAAATCAGGATTTCCCCATACACAGATACTTACAGAATTAGGTAGAGGGCATATCAAATCTGTTGCTTTTCTCTTTTGCCTGACTGCATTTCTATTCTTAGGAAAGAGCGGTATACAGGAGCACTCTTTATGTTTTCATACAAACAGAAACAAACATTCAGTGCAAATGCTGACATCCAAACAGGCCTGCTTGACATGCATACAGTGCATACAGAGGGCGGGTGTGTGTCCTTTAAGAAGACGTTAACCAACACATGACTGCTTCGCTGATTACTATCAAGACAGTGAACATCAATAGTACATTGTTTTAACAGATCAGCGAGTGTAACTAATCTATCCTTTAGTTGTATTTATTTAGAACAATAGCCTGACATTTCCTCTGTCACAGACAGTCAAATGCTTGTGTTATATAATGCCAATTGGTATGCTGAATATTTTCTTCTTTGGACCTTTAGATCATAGCTTATAAAGAATGAAGCATTAATACACAAATCTCTGTATTACTATAAAGGTCAGAACTGCAAACATGGATGGAGAACAGTCAACAGGCAGTTTCCAAATTACCAAAAATGCTTTCATAGAATTTCTCTGAAACACTAATTTGAAAACGACAGAGGGCCACAGTGGCAAAAACGGTTTAAAAGAAAGAAAACATGCCACATACATATGACCTTTTTAGTGTACTGCGATAGTTTTAACTGGAAAATTGGTCTCCAAAGCAATTTCTCTTTTACAAACGGTTTAACTGAATTTATAAATGGACTTAACTGGGTAAAACAATAGTTTCTTTATTCCTGATGTTATATGAAATGCTCAAGAAATGGCACAATATGGCCAGTGCTATTACTGAGCCTCCCTGAGGGATCTATCTAAATATATCCAACATGACTGCATCTCTCAGCTCAGTCACTAAGCCTTCACCACATGGCTCTCTCCATCACAATACAAAGTAAATATGGTTGAATATGCTTTGGAAAACCTGTATGCCCACAGCCAAAGCACACACATGCACTCATATGTATTCCACACATAAATACTGTACATTTGCGCAAATCTAAGCACTTATTTTACAACCAAACAAGGGACAAGATTCCATGAGTGATGTTGCTGTCAGAAAACAACTGTGCCTGCATAATCTATTATGATCAGCCAAAGAAGCTTAAACTTCAGGGTTTCTGCTTCGAAGTGAAGCATAAGTGTGCATGAAAAAATACAAAACTGTGTGTAAAATAAGACATTAAATACAATGTGCATATAAATTGACAAATGTGAGACCTAATATAGAATAAATAAGCTGTTAACCCAAACACAATGATCTTATTGGCCACTTTAACGATGCAGACTGAGTTTGGCATCTGTAAAAACTAACACACTGAGTAATGTTATAGCTGAGTCTAGCATAGTGTTGGAAAAGTTGGAGGTGGAAGTTTGGAAAAATCAATAAAAACTGAAATATAGTCAAATAAAAGAATCATTAACGCCACTTTGGCCACAGGTTTTACAGCAGAGGGTAATAACAATTAACCTCTTCAGGCTTTTACAGAATCCTCAGCTGAAGCTGTTGCACATAGAAATAATATTTTATTTCTCTGCTGTTGCATTTCTCAGAGGAACTCTAGTTAAAGTTTAAAGTTAAAACTTAGAATTAATGAGTTTGAGCTGTACTTGTTTGACACTGTACCAAAGTAAAAGTTTGTCATCAAGCATAAACATAGACTTGCACAAACATTTGCTTGACAGTTCAGAGTGGAGGAGGAATTCTGTTGCTGTTACCCATGGCAACACAATCACCTAAGGGCTGATTAAGTCTGTGAGGAGTACGAAGGGAGTAGCACACTGTCACTCACACACTCACACTCACACACACACACACACACACACACACTTAGAGATTACAACTGTCACGACAAACAGGTTTATTACTGCTGGAGTCACATAATTTGTCATGGTGCTAGATGGGCATCTCTTATCTCTCATTCATTTACAGAAAGATGTAATATTCTGTGTGTGTGTGTGTGTGTGTGTGTGTGTGTGTGTGTGTGAGTGTTAATACCATAACAAGAAAAAGCCATTTGGATGCAAGAGTAAACATAATTGCACAAAGGCATAAAGGCATCATTAAAACACCAAAATTTACTCCACATCCTATTATCAATTGCTGTACTGGTTGTTGGTGGATACCCAATTTGGCATGTGCATCAAGTAAGCTGATAATCCATGCATAATGACAATGACAACATCAACACCTATGGCAGTTCTGACACAAACGGGGCATAAAATCCCGTAGTTACAGTATTGGCTACCATTCAGTTAATCATTCAGTGGAAGTTTACATCTCTCTTCGCCTGACTCTCATCCCTCCCATGCAGCTCCGGTGACATTCCTCCCATGCCAGCTGGACATTCCAGTCTCCACTTCCCCCCACAGCGACCAGCGGTGCCCCTGGATTACTATTTTACCTTTTTAAAAAATGTCCTAGATCAATATCCCATCCCTTCTACACATACATTTACAAGAGTGCATATTCTGTTGTCGTCGTCTACTGAGTCCCTCAGTGTCTTATCTTGTTTGAGTTCTATTCAAATCATATGCTTCAGGACAAAGTAAGGTTTCTGCTCACAACATCATCAACTGTATCTTCAGATTACAGCATGAGACCAAAGTTTGAAGGTGTTGAAAGATTAGGTTTAAACCTCCTAAAACCCATTTTACTGACAAACTAAAGGCAAACTTTACTATGTAAAACAGTCTTGCTTTAAGCTTGATGTCAATGCATTATTGATACTATCCAAGGAGTTTTGAAAGGTTGTTCTGGGACTGACAGGTTGTGTAAATTGCATTATGTTCATCCATTTCATCTCTCATTACAGTTAGTACATACTCAATGCAAACAGTAAAAGCTTTTTAAAAACATACAGGATCAAGCCACAAACCATTACTTTGAGTGTCCCCCAGTGTTCAGTCACATCAGAATATCACCAAACCACCTATCCAGCACAGATAACTGCAGCCTATCTATCTCCCCTCTCACCTATAATCACAGTCAGGTCAGGTCTCACATACAAGCAGCAAATATTGCTGCACAGTACAAATCCTTCATAGGCCAGCAAATGGCCTGCGGCATTAGTTTGCATACAGACAACATTGGGTGTATGTGTCCAACAGGAGAGAGGGATAGAGCGGAGAGAGGGAGACTTGCACCCTCTGCCAAGGGGAGAAGGATGTGAGAGGGAAATAGTGGAGGATGAAGGAATGAGTGCTGGCACACAGTGGGGATGGCATGAAAGACAGAAGATTTACTTACAGCAGATTCCTGACAGATGAAGGAGAGGTACAAGGAAGTTTCAGCGCGCTCTCCTCCACAGGGAATGGTATCCTTCCACAAAACCTGACATCGCCGAAGCAAAAAGCACCTCACACAGAGTCTAGGGAGGGAGGCAGTAGGGGTCGTGTATGTGTGTGTGTGTGTGTGTGTGTGTGTGTGTGTGTGTGTGTGTGTGTGTGTGTATATGAGTGTGGTCAGGATATGGCTTTAACGCATGTATGTGTGGGCTTGCGGGAGGGAGAGTGACTAAGAGAAAGAGAGAGAGAGAGAGAGAGAGAGAGAGAGAGAGAGAGAGAGAGGCTCTTAGGGAGGCAAGAGATACAGAGAGATTGTACAAGCTGACTGGCTGGTGTGAAAATGGGAGGGGGCTAGATAGACCAATAGTGTAAGAGATGAGCAGAGTGAAGGAGAGATGGCAACAAAGAGACATCCATTTTTTTCAATGCCTGCCCTCACTCTCCTTTACCTCTCCTGTCTATCTATCTCTTTTTTTGTTGTTGTTGTGTGTAACGAGAATGAGAAAAGCCCAAACTGTCAAACAGAAATGGGTGATGCTTCATATGAGAGAATGGGAGTCTGATAAACAGAAAAGGCAACCAAGTCTATCACTCTTTCTTACACACACAGAGTGTAGGTGCAGGGTAGCTGAGGAACAAGATAGATAAATTCCAAAAATCCTTCTGGGAACTGGAATAATTGACAGCTAAGAAGATAAATGTGCAGCTTAAATGGGAGACACAATGGCTGATGGAGTTGTGTAAAAAAAAAGAGAGACAGAAAGAAAGTGAGTGCATTAAATAGGGAAAGTATATGGGTGTTTAGGGACACAGGGTTCAAGTTCTTCTCAAGGATAACCCGCAATGTTGTTAAGTTTGTGTCTATCATTTAGATCTGGGGGCAGTGGATAAAATACAGTGGTAAAGAGGGGATGTAACAGTGAAGTGTATGGACAGGAAAATTGTAATAGTGGGGTTTCAAATCTCTGTTTGTTTATCGACAGCGGAGGCATGATCACCATCCTCCTTACAAGTGGGCCTGTGTGCATGTGCAAGGGGGTGGGGACCAAACCAACTTCCCAGGATTTTACGGCGGGAGCACCATGTTGCCATGGAGACTGCATCCAGTGCAGCACAGATGGCCTCTCTCTCTCTCTCTCTCTCTCTCTCTCTCTCTCTCTCTCTCTCTCTCTCCAGTTAGCTTCTCATCCCTGACCAGCAAATCATAAAAGCTGGTCTCTGTACAGGTTTAGAAAACCCTCCAGGTATAGACAAGCTTTTGACTCAGCATGCAGACATCTATTTGTTGACTGAAGAGAATAGGCCAAATACTAAGATCTAATATATTTAAACATGTATGTATATAGCACACCAATTGTGTCATTACATATTCAGTAGATGAAAAACTCTCTTTCTTAATGGCACATACAACTATTGGTGTACAGCCCAATCATCACATGTTTCTTCATTGCGATTACAGTCCATATAAAGTGTACATAGTCTGCATTTGAATGCGGACTGAGTGGACAATAGTATATGTGACGGCTAGAGCAGAAAAGGGGATGTAAAGGTGATGTGTGGTTTAATCAATATTTGTATTCTATACTGGTGGTCCTGTTGACCATTTTCTACCGTTCTCAGATTAATTTCCTGGAACACATTACCTTCAGTTCACGTTGACGTTAGTTCAGGATGACTTTTATAGAAATATATGCATATGCATATATCTATATCTATATTATTCTTACTACTAGTATAATGTCACTGCTACTACATTGCACATATTTGTACATGCTGTTCATACATTGTTCATATTACATAGCCATATTTATTCTGCTCTTATAACACTGCAATATATTTCTTGTCCTGCCTATGCACCACCTGTCTATACTTGAATATCGCATTGCACTTTTCTGCTTTTTTTTTGCACTTCTGGTTGGACGCAAACTGCATTTCGCTGTCTTTGTATTTGTACACTGCACAATGACAATAAATTGAATCTAATCTAATCTAATCTTTTAAGCATTTCTTTCAAACTATTTTTATGATCTATAGACATAAATGTCTATGTTTGTGAAAATAATTTTGCACATATTTTTTAAATATACTATGACAAAAAAAATCATATAGAGTACATGTTAAAAGTGATGGTTTATTTATTTCAAGGAAGACTGCATGAGTTGATTGTCATACTGAAATGAATGGAAAACGGTGAATCTGGAAGGTGGGTAAAAATGTCGCTTTGGTACGCTTTGGGAAAATGGTCAGTAGATAATTTGCAGGTAACTGGCTCAAATATACAAAAGCACTGGCATGGTCCTTTAACTATAGGTCACAGTCTTCATGTTCAGAAACAAGAAGCTAACTCCTGTTCTTTAAGAGTATTATAAAATGGTTTAACGTAATGCCACCACACAAATATAGTGGCAGTATGCTTTCTGTCCCCAAATCTGCACACAACAATTTTTCATTAGCTGTATGATTTGACTTTCAGCTACGTGGTAGATCACATCTTAGATGGATTTTAAAATTGGGCTAAACCCCTGTGAATGTGGACAGATTGGTGTTAGTTGTGGGAGAATCAGGCTGAAATGGAGCTTTGGCTGCTGCAGCAGTGAGGTATGTGGGGGAGGCGGTATAAGCTGGATGTATTTGACTTTTTATCCTGTTTCCAGAAAGCAAGAATAAGAATTGTGACTCATTTAACATTTGCATGATAAACTGTAACTTCAGTAAATTAGACACTGAATACACACAGATTGCGGTTGCTAACTCAACAAAAACTTCAGCACACATTTGCACATTTTCTTGGTAAACCTGGTCTTTCTTGTGTTATCCAGTAACAAAACAAATGCAGACTGACATGCACACACATCTTCCTGCTTAAACTGTTACTGCCACACTCCTATGACCTTAATCAATTGACTTAGCCAAACCAACCCCAGATGATACACTACAAACATTACACCCTAACCCCTTTCAGCTTTCACCCAATTAGGTGCTTCCTGAGAAAGAGACAAGACTAAGACTAAGAGAGACATGCAGAATTCAGACAGAATCCCATGCTTTCATCTCTCTGTCCAGATAACCTGCTGACTTTTTGATTGCGAGAAAGGAAATCTGGAGTATATAAAATCAGCGATATAAAACAATTGGATGGAAAATACATAGAAAATATGGACAGCATTGCCATTCATTCACCTTGCTGACAACAATGTGACATTTACCCAGCTAATCAATGTGCCCTGCGCTGCTCCAACTCCCTGACGTTTAAGGCTATCTCATCAGTGTAGACAGAAAACAGCATGCATCCTAATCAGAGCAGCTACAGCTAGAGCAGGAAAGACATAAATAACAGCACTGAGCAACCGGTGACTGATGAATATTACAGATTTATTGATGACACCAAACCCTGTGACAGAACTAAAGAATATTTTAAGTTATGGAAGGCAGTTTCATTTTGGCGATGTTACCTTTTTACAATATATGGTCAACAACAAATAATGCTAAACAAAAACAACAACGCAGATTTTACATCTTTTGTGTGCACTTACCCATCCATTCTGCTATCAACAGGCTGGTCACTAATGAAGGTGAGCTGGTAAGTGTCCCAGATTCTCCAGATGCTCTCTTCCTTCCTATGCAGAAAACAGCTGGAATTAGCAGACAGACCTGAAAGCATCTTAATTATGAAAAATAGCACACATTTATGACACTGCAAGGAAAAAACAAGAATTCTGGAATTTGTGTTTTGTTTTTCCATACTACAGATTAATTTACTGTACATCCAGTTCTTCTTGGGTTGTGTAGTGGGACCATGAACATGAACAACTATGCCATATATCACCTTTATTTATTTAGGGAGGGCCAATGAGAGCAAGCTCTCATTTCCAACGACGCCCTGATTACATGCCATATAAAATTACAATACATACAATTACTGAACATAGTCATTAATATACAATACAGTTGCAATACACAGTACACACATAAAAAAGTTACATAATGTTAAACAACTCAAAGTGCACATGTACATTCAGAATACATGGCTTCATAAAGAAGACATTTAAAGTGATTAAATGGAATCAGGCAGTTCACTTTCATTAGAAACGGCAGGCTATTCCATTTATATGGAGCATAATACTCAAATGCAGTTTTGCCTAATTCTGCCCTAACAAATGGAATATTTAAGACCAAGAAATCACTAGTGTGACTGCTATAGTAATACGATTTAAAATTACTCAAGCTATAAGTTGCATTCTTTTAGTCCAAATTGAATAACGTGTTAGGCCTACTTCACGTATCTACTGCTACATCTTTTGAAGGACCAACTGTTATTTTGGACTGGACCTTCATGGCGGCTCTGTGCTGGATTGTGTGGCTGTACCAAATCCGAAACCAACTAACCTCTGTTAAATTGCACCATCTAGTGACTGACTGGGGATTAAGTCGCTAAAGCATCCTAATATTTTACTCGATGGAACAATAGGAACACGTACACTTTCATAGTCTAAAATAAAATGACAATGTATCTCTGTGATCTCACCTTTTGCTCTTCTTCTGAAAATTAGGACACACTCTCAATGCAGCCACGCGTATAAGCCAAATTACATAACGAAAAAAAACACTTTCGGTCCTACAAGATCTAAATCTAACTAATTAAACATTTAAAATTACACTTTACATATCTGAGATGCACAATGAGTTGTGTCTTTTCTTTTATGTTTAGACAAAGAAAGAATTGGTGCGTGTAAAAGCTTACGATGGAGAAGACAAACATTTTGCGCAAATATTCAGAACAACGCACCAGAGTGAATATAAATGAATCACACCACACGCACAGTACAGTAGTTGTTCCCAAAGTGACCTATGTGACCTCGTGGCGCAACGGTAGCGCGTCTGACTCCAGATCAGAAGGTTGCGTGTTCAAATCACGTCGAGGTCAAATATTTGGTCGCTTGATGGTATTGAACAAGTGATGTACGATTAGGCGTTTAATTGTACGGACTGCTGCTTGATATTTAAAAAATACAATTGCATCGATATATAACAGTTGTTTTAAGTTACAATTGCTTCTATTACAGATTTTAGATATTCCCATGCTTAATTAATCCCAATCAATTCAAATTCACATCAATAGTGCTGGGCTGGCAGTATAATTTAAAAATACATTGGCTGTATGGAATGCACAGAGGTTTGGGAATCACTGTCGATCAAAAATATAGTGGGCTCCTTTTTCCAAAGGTGGACATAAGGTTCTATATATATATATATATATATATATATATATATATATATATATATATATATATATATATACACATATATATATATACATACACATATACACACACATACATACATACATGCATACATACATTATATATATTAGTGTAGGCCGACAAATGGAGTAAAAAGTGTCATCTACAACCCCAAATATGATTTAAAATGCAACTCGGGAACACAAATCTCAGTGCATCACGAGTGGATTCTTCATGGTTTTCCTTTCCAGCTTCAAATCTGATTACAACACTTGTAAACAGTATAATACCCATTGCTGTTATGGTGGATTAAGTTTCCACACAGTGTGATCTTCTGTCATGTTACCAAAGAGCAGGAAATTTAATTTCTTAAACAAAAAAATGTTTTAGTGCTTAATGCTTTAGGCTTACACGGAATTAGAAACATGGAAACATTTCACTTAGAGCAATGCATTCTTGAAAAATGTTCAGCATTAATCTACCTTTTTGGTCCAGCTGACAGTTCCAACATTAAAAAAAACATCCAGGATTGTCACTATACAGGCTTATCCTTTCATCTGTAAGTCCAGTCGACCTTAGGTCTTTTCCTTTTCCCTTTTGTGTTTTCTGTCTTTAAGACATTGGCTTCCTCTCTCCCCTCACATGCTCTTCTCGGCTTAAACGCTTCCTCACAATTCAACTTGCAAGTCTCCCTCCCTCTATTACTTAGTTCAAGCCCCCCCCCCCCCCCCTCTTTTCTCTTCTCTATTCATGCCTGGCTGTTTCTCATCTTTCACTGCAACGCAACGCAACGCAACACACACACACACACACACCCTCAGGAGTTGACTCACACAAGATGGTCCTTAGAAGCACCCGAACATTTTTACAACAATGTCATGATTGTACTCTGAAGCTCTCATTTTACACCAAACAGGTCAGTCGCTGCTGATATAGCGTTCAGCTCCAACTACCAGACTGTTAACTCTGCTTGTGACTAACAAAGATTTCTGACCTCGAAGGAGAGCTTGCATGCTTATAGGTCAGAGAAAATACTTCTACTTTCATTGTCACATTCCTTAAAATCTGCCTATATATATTCTGTTTCCTTCTATTCATTGTGCCCCTTGATTTGAAATGCCAGGCGACTGAAAATGTCCCCATTGAGCGCTCACTAGTGGGAGGGATGGATGTGGGAGGACAACAGCACAGTCAGAAAGGAGCCTGTATTGAGCAGTTTGTTCAAGGGAGTATTATTACACTGAGAGAGCTCAAATGAAATGGCTGTAAACAAACCCCTGTTGCCCAAGTAACAAGTGAATGTCTCTCTGTCCAAAATCTCAGCTACTGCTGAGCAGAGACACCAGGGTGGCACAGTGGTGGTAGGACAGATCATCTGGATACCAGCGTGGGTTAACCAGCAACAATGTGTCCTTTTCAGATATTTTTTGACACTTGTGATGACAGCATCAGCTAGGAGTTTGACATTTAAATAAATATGCCTATTGTCTGAATTTTCAATTGTTTGTCTGTCTGTGTGGGGTTGTCTCAGTGTTCATATACCACACGTGTTAAAAGCCTAAAAAATGTTAAAAGGCTCCTTTTGCTACCTGGACAACTGCCGTCCAACCAGACTGACAGAGGGAAGAAATAATAGATGAAGTGAAGGGCAAGTACTGGAAACTGAGCAGGCGTCACTAAGGAGACATAAGCACCAGACAGATTTACAAGAAATTCATGAGAAGGGTGGAAGACGAGACATTTCAACCTAAAAAGCAGTAAATAATAAATGTTGTTGATTGTATATTCCATATACAAGTACATTAAAAAAGGTAGAATGACACCCTTTATTGTGTACAAAAAGACAAAAAAGAAAGTAAGATGGTTTGACTTCCACAAAATCAAAACCTTCACAGTTCAAAGCAAGTGCCCATTTGCCTTGGGTCCACTGAAGGGTAAAACCATAACAATAAAAAAGACAAACAGTTTTTTTATCTAAAACACATAAAAAAGACAAAGCTTGGCCTTTGTCATAAAATTAAATTATTAAGCATTAGATCCTTTGAAGTGTTGTTCTTCCACATCACCAGGCTTACTTCTGCCTCCAATGCGTCTGAAAAACGATATGAACCCAGAGGTGCTCACTTGACCCTCTACATGATTCCCTGTCTTCCTGCCAAGCAATGAATAGACTCCTGTTCCTTCTTCTCTCATGTTTTCTGTCCTGGATCCATAGGAGTATGACGCATGAGACATGCTTCTCTGAAACAAGTCTACCAGCCGGAAGCCAGATGCTGGAGATCGCCTGGTTTCATCCATGGAAACGGTCCTGAGGATTGGACCCTGTGAGACAGCTCTCTGACTGGGGCACTCAGGAAGAGACGCAGAACCCCCAGATGGAGATGTTAGACTGTCCCGATTGGAGGAATTGGGGAGATAAATGCCTTCGTCACTCTCCCAGACTCTATCATCAAGGTCATCGTCACCTGGCGTTGAGGATAGCCTGCGTTGGAGCGATTGTCTGCGTCGGTGGGAGTTGTTTCTTTGGGAGCAAGTAAGAGGGCTCAGGATAGTCCATGGGGAGCCCACATCCCCATTGTTGGCAAAGAAGTAGTCTCTGGTTCTAGGCCGAGGGGAGCTTGGGGTAGCTGGTGTGTCTTGTGCTCTCTCCAACGGACGAGGAGCGCCTGAAACTCTGTCCTGATCGAGGCTGCCTTTGTTGTTTTGGTAGCAAAGCACCTTTTGAGTTATGTCACGCATCTTCTCAGCTTCTTTGTTTTCTAGTTCTGCTTTTTCCCCATCCTCTTTCTGCAGTTTGGGTTGTTTCTTCCTCTCTTGTCTAGTATGGGGCGTAGCCTTAGTTTTTTCTACTGATGGAACCGTCTGAGAGCTGCGCTCAGATGGGGAACCTTCGATAGCGGGCAGTATGTTCTTCCTGCATCTGGATAGTCCTTCTGGAACGGTGGAGAGAATGCTGTGTAAAGCAGACTCCAAGCTTGAGGAGTCCCGAATAGACTTAGGTCCTGAGCAAGACACTGTGAGGCGGCGTTTGGCTGCCACACTCTCCTTCTGCTTGTGCCTCTGCTCTGCTGCCTCTCGCTCTCGGTTCTCCTACAGCCGTGTCAAAGTAGAATACATTCAAGTAAGATACAACACAGTGCAAACTAATGACACAAGGAGACAGCTCAACATTAGACCATTAAAGGTTCCTTTAAAGTGCCCCTAAATACAAAGCAATAGTATACTTTTCCCCTGTGATGCAGTTTATTACACAGCACATTTAAGTATTATTGTAAATTCTTTCTATTTTTACCTGTACAGCTGTGTCAAACCGCTTGCAAAACGAATGAAAGATGGAGCAGCACTCCTCCAGTTTAAAGGTAGCTGGGTCTTCACAGAAGTACTCAGCGACAGCATCGCTCAGAGCCTTTAGCACCTGAAGAGAGGACTCCACATCGGCGAGCTTGGCCTCAGCCCTCTGAGAAATGAAAACATAAAAGCCGGGTATAAAGCAGAGGGATCCAGACTGTAGACTGACACAAGCTCAGTTTGTGATTTTGCTAATACAGCTTGGTGCTTTTGCATGATAAAAAGGTAAAAGAACGAGGGGAAACATTACCAGGAAAAATGTCTCCATTTGTTTTAAGAGGCCAGGCTGTTTGCTGCTGAACAATTTCACTTCCTTGACCTTCTTGGCTTCCCTCTCAAAGTCTGCGATGACCTCCTCTTTGCAAATTCTGTGTTGGCAAGCGACATTTACACACTGACATGACGTATTCCAGGTAATACAAAATTGTGCATCATACCAACCAGATTCAATATCTGATTAACACCAATATAACAACATTTAAAACTAGGTGTTGGTGAACAAACCATGTTCAGTTAAAAGACCAGTATGTAGGATTTAGGGCGATCTATTGGCAGAAATGGAATATAATATTCCTAATTATGTTTTCATTAGTGTATAATAACCTGAAACTAAGAATCGTGTTTTTGTTAGCTTAGAATGAGCCCTTCATATCTACATAGGGAGCAAGTCCTCTTCCACAGAGCCCGCCATGTTGCACCGCCATGTTTCTACAGCAGCCCAGAACAGACACACTAAACACTGGCTCCAGAGAGGGCCTTTCGTGTTTTTACATTTCCTGAAGGCCACGGTAGGTTCTACTACACACTTCTAAAAGGGAAGGGTGAGGGAAGGGGTATTCAGTTGGTTGCAATCTGCAACCTCACCGCTAGATGTCACTAAATCCTACACACTGGTCCTTTAAATCACCAAATAGATTGTCAGATAGCCACCTTGATCCCATCCCAATGTGTTCAAGCTGGGTGTGAAAAGTCAGCAACTCAGCATCGATGTCCTCTGCCTGCTAAAAGGTAAAGGAGGGAAAGCAATAGTGAGTAAGAGATGGGCAGGAGAATAAATCAGTTATATAACCTGTTTTTAATGATTTCACATACATTTTCTTCATCTGTCCCTCATCCCAGGGCTCCTCCTTACCTTGGCAACATAGTGCATGAGGTTCATGCCAGGCTTGTTGGCTTTGGTGTCTGCCAGCTTGAGTAGAGAGGTCATCCTGAAGCCAATGGCATTGGCACTGTAACCACCCTGAATAATAAATTATTTGAATGGTCCATTCATCAGTCTAATAAATGTCGAGTAAACAGCACAAAGGGCAGCTCACATGCATCAGATAGAATATATTAAACAATAAGTAATAAAAACATAATTCTTAAAAAGAAAAATACCAACAGCGTTCATGTAATTCCCGGCTTTTAATACCAGCCGAATGACCGAGTGGAGGTTATCACAGTCCAACAGCTCTAAGGGGAGAGAAGAAAAAGAATCTTAATATCTTAACACATATTGAAGTTGGGATTGTTAGCAGCTTTGGTGTATGCATGTGACATGTTACCATTAGCTGCTTTGGTCATGACAGCAACAGAGTTCTTCACCTCCTCCATAAGAGGAAAAAATTCCTCCCTCAGCACCATAATTTTCAGGCGTTCCTCGTAGCTAAAGGCAAGACATATCAACACAATTTCTAATTACAGCATTATCAGTTTTATTACAAGAGATATATGAATGAGGCGAAGTTTTCAACAAATCACCAAATATAATAGCACAGGTTTCCTCAATGAACACACATTTGTATGTGTTGTATGTAAAGTCGGTGGTGCATAAGTGATAGAATTATAAAAAAAAAAGAAAAAAAGCATAAAAAGCATTTTAGCAAAGATTGTTTTCTCTCTCTCTTAAGCAAACTCATTCATTAGTTTGCTTAACATTTCTTTAACTGACATGCAAACAAAGATTTCATAAATGTTTGAGTTACCCCAAAACATTTTTGAAAAGCTTTTGGAAGACTCCACTCACCCCGTCACTTTGACCAGCTGCACCATAAACTGGTCAGCCTCAGGTAACACAGAGAGGTTCCCACTGAACGACAGCAGCTGCTTCACCTGAGCATACAAACAAGATGGATTCAACAAACAGTGATGATATTTTTGTTATCATTCCCTCTTAAAAAAAATTAAGATTAAACTGGAGAAAATAAGGGAATTGGTGTGCACAAGTATCATGTAGTTATCAGGTCAGATAGGTTGACCAATCTAAAGAATTCGCAGTAATGGACATACATACTTCCAAAATGATCGCAAACTGTTTTTTTTTAATAATGAAGGTACATTAGCACATTTAGGCCAATATTTGTACTCTTTCAGTTAGAGAAAATTGTAATATCTAAATATAACTCAGGAAGATACCTTGACTTACTGTAGTTTTTATTTCAAGACACTTAAATCTTCAATAGGCTTATAATTATGCATATAAGTGAGATGAGATGAGAAAAGACGAGTGAAGCTGTTGTTACCTCACTTTCTTCTGGCAGCAGTTTACAAAGCTCTTTTAGTTTGCCTGTTCCAAATCTGAGCCAGTTCCCTTGACAAATGTCCTGCACCACCTCTGTCATTGGCCTTCAGAGGGAGACAAACGACAACAGTAATGAAAAGGTGCTTGTGTCCTGCCACAATCAACAGGGCTTATCAAACATGATTGGTCCTGCTAATCAAACAAATTACAGAAACATAAAAAATGACTTGAGACAGTTTATCCATCACATGAGCATTATGCTTTGGTTTATTTGTTTCTATTTTATGTTGCTGTTTGTGGACATTGCCGTTGCAGACTACTGGCTGATTTGAGTAAGCCCCCAAGGTGTTACATTGAAGTGGTGGGAAACCCCAGTGCACCTAGAGTGCAAGACTAGAGAAGTCAAACCTTGACTACAAACAATGTCCAAACATGGCTGTCATGAACACAATAATGTTAATTTAGTAGCTTATTGCATTGAAAAAGTTGTTGCTAAGCAGCCGACTTTCAGATATCTGATGTACTGTAGCAGCTTCCCGGGTGACCTCTGCTACCACCAGATATAAACCAGATGCCACCATGACTACAAAATCACCTATATCTCTACTAATGGGATACACATACATGCCTGTTGAGATATTCAGTCAACACAAAGAAGTTTGCACTGGTATTTTTTACAATGTAGAAGCAAATGCCTTCAACATCATCAAGTGCACTTGTCACCAACACATGGAAGCAGATGGAATTTGAATTTGACTAACATGCTAAAGCAGACCTGATTACAGTACCTAGCTGTTGACACACATTGAGAGTGCATTTGGTATTCACAGTGAGAGCTGAGTGAACCTTGGACTAAAAGTGACATCATATTGATGAGGTTCAGACACAGAAACTGGCTTCAGTGCTGAAGAGACTACACAAACTGTTTATATGTTTAAGCAATTTAATGTAGGCTAACTATACTTTGTAGTATTACAATTTTGATGTCAATGCAATTTACACAGTATTTAAAAAAATTGTATATGACCATTATCATGAAAATCATGATAAGAAATGTCATCATATTATATTATTTGCTAGGTTGATATAAATGCATTTACATGTGAGAAATAGCATTCAATTTGTAATTTATTTTCTACTCAAGAATCTCTGGATTAATTCTCAAACCGATCCTTCATACTTGCATACAATACATAGTGCAAGCAATAGTATTGCTCAAATATACTTGTCACAGTTCGTTTACAACAATTCACAAAATCTCTCTGTATTTACCACATTCAAAATCATTAGACTCTGGGTACCCGGCCCCCTAATTTTAAATTATCCAGCCATAACCTAAGAGACAAAACTCAGGAGGCAAAAGTGAGGTGTAAAGGAAACACTTGCCCATCACTGAGCCGAGGGCCCCAACGAGCACAATTGACCGTGTTATTAGGTAAGCAGGGACTCAACAAGCAATCGTGTCCCTGTTGCCTCACTAGGAACTGTATTTAAGGAATAAATTACATGAAGAGAATTACATAAGCAGCTACATTACACTGGTAATCCAACATGGCTGCTGGGTGTATCCTCTCTTTCCGTTCTCTCTGTTCAGCCTCACCCACTGGGTCAGCACTTTGTTTTCCTCTCATTTAAGTATTAATAAAGTGAGTCATAATTGTTCTCTATGTAGATACTGAACGCTCTTAAATGATGTTTAAAAAGGCATTTCCATTTATTTGAATATGGTCCACTCAGATAGAGAGCTGGCTGGTTGGGTAATGATTAGCACAGTGGAAGTGACTAGCGTGTCAAGAGCTGTTGTTCTGACTCTATGTTTGGCATGACAGCACCCTGCTCTGACCACTGCTTGGTTCTCATTGTTTGCATTTCGTGGGTTCATTCACTAAATCATACAAATGTTCTTCTTTGAGACACTCAATCTCACCCATATCATTCTTTTATAGATTGTACTTCAGCAATCCTTACCTCTTGAAATGTCTCAGAAAGATCCCAATATTCATACTCTTTTTAGAGTCAAGGATTGTGACCTAAAGAGAAAAAAACATAAATCATTCATTAAAAAAAAAAGGCTTCGCCACTGTACAGCCATATTCAGACGAGAAGACAAATCTATACTTAACAGTATATTTAACATTATCTTTGAGGAAGCAAAGCACTTCCAAACATGGTTTAATCTCAGCAGTTCCTCATTGATAACAAGATTAGTGTTGAACTTTTAAAAAGTAGTTCCTATTTATATGTTCATTACTTCCCTAGTTTGTGCATTCTGTGTGAGTTTATGTGCCTATAAAAACTTAGGATGGTTAGCATCACTTACTGAAAATCAACCTTTGTTTTGTCTAACAAAATTTCAAATATGGTCTGAGTGCAACCCTAGCTATTTACCTGAGGCTCCTGTGAATAGAGGTCCATGCCATCACAGGTCAGACCCATGACCCTCGAGTTGCGCAGCGAAGCCTGTTTGTCTCCATGACTGAACAACTCCTCCATGCTCCGGATATCCAGCACGAGGTCCCTCTGAGGCCGTTTAGACGTCCAGACATTCAGTTTTCCCAGGACACGCTGGCTGGGGATGGTGTCCCAGTTCAACTTTTTCATAGAACGTCGCTGGACCGTACGAGAGTCAAAAGGAGGGGGAAGAGGAGGAGGAGGTGGTGGTGGTGGTGGTGGTGGTACAGCCATAACACACATGGGGGGAGGCACAGGAGAAGATGACTGGTAATCTGAATCTTCCTGAGCATCCGGTGAAAGAGGAGAGTTTTGAGAGGAAAAGTTGGGAGTAGAGGCAGATTTTAAAATCAGCACTCCCTCCATCTGTATCAGTCAAGTCCAAAGATGATGGAAGGAGGAATTATCCTGCTGTTAGCCACTCAGATCTGAGGACATACAGAAATATAAATCCATAAGAATGGCAGTATTTTAGACAAAAAAAGTGTATTACTTTGGAACATAAAACTAAGTAACACTCAAGTAACAAGATACAGATCATATTTCTGAAACTGCTGCTTTGCTGACAGGCTGCCCAAAGCCTATAACATTTTAGCAAAATGTTAAAAAATCCATCAATTTAAATATTTAATCAAAGAGTACTTTTTTTCAGTTATTTGGAGTGAAATGTGAAATGGTTAGCCTATATCGAAAGACACTGTAGTTTGTCAACATCGTGCCATCACCTCCTCAATCACAAAAATACATTTTCATTAACTGTTTACATTCTACTTCTCTTCCTTGAAGTATACGATAACATTTAGTCTATAAATATTTCCTCCCCTAATTATGGTTCTCAATATGCAAATATTACATGAAACATTATTGAGAAAATCTCACTTGAATGCTTACTTCTTCCCAGCAAAGGTAAACGCCTCACATAACTTGAATTATACTACTTAGTAGAGCAGATTCGGCATATGACATCCATTAAGCAATATGTTCCAATATGTCCATATAAACTTTACTTTACATTTGGTCATACGCCGGGTTTGCTGCCCATATCCGCTGCTCATGTCAGAGGGAAGCTGTTGAAAATAAGAGGCGAACCAACTAGAATGAATTAAATTATACTGAAACAGATCCTATTTGGTGGGATATTTGTATGCCGAATATAAAAGTTGACACAAGCGACTCCAAAAGTGTTGTGAAACAAGTCTGTGTGTTGTCAACAAACAAGGCATCATTAATTTGACAATTTCTTAACAGTTTCGCTGTCGGTTCTTTGCATACAATGAAGGGCTCACATCCTCACCGAACACGTTCCTAACTTAACAAATCATCCACCATAAACAATAAAACGTACGGTGGCGCTCTAATGAAACTTTGAACTTCCACCAAAGAACCGTTAGAGATGTTTTTTTACTCACCGTGCTTTTAAAACGTAGCTGTCAAATAAATCCTCACTCTGATCTTGCCTCGTGCTCATGCAGAGAGTAGCCTCCTACAGTCAGTCTGTCTGTCTGTCTCAAGCAGCTGTCGCAGGTGCAGCGCGCGCCTCCACCAATCACATTCAGGATCGTTTCCAGGTACGGGAACGCCCTTTTCGGGAGAGAAAATGATGGGTGATCGCTTTCACTTGGTGATCAACATGGGTCAAACCGCTTCTAATATTAACAAAATATAATTATATATAAATATTACATTAATACACATTAATATAATGTTGTATATAACATGCTCTACATAATTTTTTTTTACTTTGAAAAAAAGCTGACTAAAGTATTATGAGTATCCTAATACTAGTACTTTTTTGCTATAAAAAAAGGCAGAGTAAAAAGTAGTCATTGTCCATAGATGTAAAATTTAACAGCACACCTGCACAATAAACAAAATAGTGTTACCCTAAAATTGACACTATAATAAAAGGGGACTTTTAAGGTTCCAGTTGCATCAATAATCACACAGGATAATTTAATTACATGATAGAAAAGTGATAAATGATGATTGATCAATATTACCTCATAGTCTACCTGTGTATGATTTTATTCACAAGATTAAAGTTTCCTTTAACTGAATCCAGACAATTGCTTCTGTTTGCATGCAACAGAAAGAACACTGGGCCACAGTGCAATATAAATGAAATGATTAAAGAGCAAACAGAAAATACAGCCAGAGGATTTGAAAATGTGTACTTTTAATTTTGTTCCCTTCGGGTGGGGTGGGACTTTTCAGGTCTGAGTGAGGAATGAAGGCAGAGTATCACATCAATCCATGAAACAACTTCATTTATCATCTTAAATACCATTATGTGCAATCGTTCATACAGTACAATACACCAGCTCAGCCTAGAAAATATTGATTGTACACAAATAAAATATCTTATTTAATAAATCTTGGTTCTCTCTCGGCAAAGATCTTAAAGACTGCTAGTAAGACTGACTTTAAATGCATGTCACACTTTTTTCAATTTACTGGTGGTTTCACAACTATGGAACAAAAGAAATCCTATTGCCATTCATTTTGGTGATGTGGTTAGGAATTACAAAGGGGCAGGTTTGGAAAAGAGGAGTCACATTTTGTTAATATTGCTGTGTGACGGTCAAACAGACCAGGAGCTGGCCAGTGAAACTGCGATTTTAGCCGTAAATGTGGCCAAGGTCTTCCTCAGCCAGAATAAAATACACCCAATTGACACACTGACATATATGATTTCAGAAAACACAAGTCAAACAAACCATAGAATCAATTTTTGATACCGGCTTTTCATCCAAAAATCCAATCCACTTCCTTTCACAATTCTCCTCAAGAGTGCAGCATTAAAAGGAAACACATTTTGAATTCTGCTTCAGCCGGTTTCAAAATTTAAACTAACAACCGTAAGCATGGTGTTATGCTAGTTCATGCAAGCTGGCGCACAGAAGGCCAAGAGTAGAGCATCAGTGCATTCACACATATCTGCACCTGTACTTTGGATCGCTGCCTGCCATGCAAATACAGAGGAGACAAGAAGCTGGACAACTGACCTGTTAACTGATCAGGAGTTCAATTCAGCATGGTAAAACATTCATTATACCGGATTATCTTCATTTGACTTCACAGAGGTTGGACACTGGGAACCTAAACCACTTTCCAACAGTTAGCTTAGAAATATTTTTTGAAGAATATCAATTACATATTTGGTTAGCCTGTTTTCATGTGTCATCTGCAAAACGCTATGAACGACATACTCATAAATTGAGTAAGTTTCAGGGTACAAATATGTTGATTCTTACAGATTAACACATACAATGAACCTAATAAATACAGTGGTGCATAAAAGTTCAACATTACATATGTAGTACCATGCCGATATTTTGTGGTATTACATTCTCTGATTGTTTACTACCATTATACTAAGACAGTGTTTCGGTTAAAGGAGATGAAACAAATGATGAATCATAAGTGTTATCACATTACCCAACTACAATTTACATGATTCTGGATTAGTAATGTTAGACAGCTACAGTAATCTTCAGTGTGAAGAAAGGTAACCATAGACCGATATATTCCGCGTTAAGGGGCTGAAATATATGACCCTAGATGTCAATGGCATGTCCTTGTTAACTTTAAAACACAAACATAAGACAAAAACACATTTCAATGTATCAATGTGAAAACAAACTAAATGTAATCAATTCCTTTTAAATACAGTCCGTTAAACAATAACATAATGGAGTGAATCCATTCCAAGTTTGTTGGATCTTAACTGACTGAAATACCATCTAACAAAGTTCAACTGTCCCTCAAAGCCTCCTCAGTCCACATCGAGACTGAACCGATCAATTTTGCTTAAACAACCAATGAAAACATAGCAAGGGTCCAGTAAACGTCTCTCTCAATTCTCTTTGGAAAAATAAAAATACAATTAATAAAGACCCCAACCAGTATAACTTTGGGAAGCTGTGGCAGTGTTCCTTAAATGATCGTTGCATATTCAAGTTGAACTTTCAGGTTACAGTTGAAATCTAAAGCGTTTCTGATAATTACAGATTAAGTACTGCAGTACCTGCAGTCTAAATTACCAGCATACACTGCCCAACTGTATACTGTCCTTCATTCTGAAACACATGACATACAAGCTGACTAGAACTGAAATAATTACAAAATAAAGAGATGACAGTCAAACTCAGCAAAAACTAAACTTAACACAGCAGTGTGCTTTTTTATAAGCTACAAATTATCATATACTATTTATTTCAAAAGTGAAACAGTACTTAATTTGAAATATACATTAATTTGAAATGTCTGGACATTCCTTTTTTAGTGTAACATACAAATCCCCTTCATGTGTAGTTTGAAATCTTTGAACTTATCTTACTTCCTGCAGGCCACATGCTCATTAAGTACGTTAGCTCATATATACAAGGGCACACAAGAAGAGTAATAAGGTCTTTTGATGTAGTGTTTGATACATCTGAGTGTGTTTTATCGGTTTTATCATTTTCCTTTTATCATCGGTCTCTGTTACCAAGATGGCGTGGGGTTGAAGTTTAATGCAAGAACACTGGGAGCACAATATTGGCCATGAACATGACTAAAACAAGCTCACACAGCAAAATAGTGTTGAGATATAAGGGGGTTAAGACAAATATGGGAGAGGGAATGGAGGGAGAGACGAACAAGTCCTCTGGGAACAAAGCACAAAGAAAAGGTTAGACTGGAAAATAAAGACGTTGAGAAGAGGCACTAAAAGCCCCCTGACTGTTCATGAAACTGGCCACTTAGTTTCCTGCTGCATTTAGCCCACTCATCAATAATACCCTGCAATCCATCTGTCCAATCATCCAGCCACACGCTAATCTCATATCGTCATCCACCCAATTATTTGTATGCGTTTCCCTCTGTTGTGGTCCTCTGTAAGTTGGGGGTTTCAACTGGTAACAGGTGGGGATGGTCGAGAGGGAGGCTGCAGGAGGTCCAGCAGACCCGCTCACTGCTCCTCTAACCAGGAGGGCTTGTCAGCCCCTGGAGGCCTCAACTTAATGTTGAACTGCTTCAGCGTCTGCTCCAGCTGCTGCTGGTTGCCAGCAAAGTATGCTGAGATGGCATTATGGAAGAGGAGGAGCTGCTTATGCATCACCTTCACCTGAGAGAGAAAGGGAGTATAGGTAATTGGTTTGTGCATATTATCACAACGAACACACCGAGTCAAACCTGAAAGACTTTTCACTTTGAATGCAGGCCTGCTCTGCACACTAACCTTATTCTCCTCCAGGAACTTGAGTTTAATGATGACGTCCGAGCGAAGGCGTTCATACTTGTCCTTCTGGACTTGGTACTGTTGCTGAGCAGCATCTATGCGGGCCATGGCTACAGCGTCCCTCGGACCCAGACTCAGTTCTTCCAGGTCTGACCGGTAGGCATCAAACTCCAGTCTGTTCACAAAAGGGGTAGAGGAAATACAGAGTTTTAAAAAGGCCCTACAGACTTTGTTTATTTACTTTAAGAGATTGGATGCTACATATCCTATATCACATGACTGTATTTGTGTTTGTTAGTGTGCTGTGTTTCTGTGCACCAATCAGGATTTGGCAATATTTTATGAATTATGAATGGTGATTTTAAATGTCATAATAAAAGCTACTCACAAAGAGCATCCAAACATCATCTTAGCTTATAGAGATAGAACAATGTCCCTGCCTTGCATTTCATTCAATGAATATAGGAATTTACCGGGTCAGTGTGGGGTTCAATTGGCAACACTGCCTAAACACGATCTGTCTGTTTCTTACAATAATAATAAATATAATATTTGTTTAAGAAATTCTATATGTATGCAAGTTATTCTCATAAATTATGGTTTAGTCTCAGATTAATGTATTAAGATTTGTTGCAATATTTTGTTACAATACAGGCATTTCATTTCATGGTATTATAGGGTATATCATCACAAAATCAATATTTATGCATTTAATACCCCATTTACACGTACATGGTTATTTTGAAAAACTGAGACATTTCCCTCCGTTTGTGCCCTCCATTTACACGCAAACGGAGAATTT
Organism: Sander lucioperca; assembly: GCF_008315115.2. Taxonomy (NCBI): domain Eukaryota; kingdom Metazoa; phylum Chordata; class Actinopteri; order Perciformes; family Percidae; genus Sander; species Sander lucioperca. The sequence goes on along the minus strand of NC_050185.1, from coordinate 16,344,282 downwards.
GCCTCTGAAAACGATTCTTTCTAAAAACTCCGGCCAAAGTGGAGATCTTGGAAAACTTTGTTTGCACGTTTGCATGTAAACTGAGACAAACGGAGGTTTAGGCAGCCGAGGAAGTGAGGAAGAGAAGAGAGAGGAAGTGATTCGTAGCTGTTGTTGCTATTTTCGGGATTCTGATTGGCTAACGTGGGCTTAAGCTTCTTGTTACACTGCCACCTACAGGTGTTGGCATGCTCTTGACGGCATATATACACGGGTGCGTGTAAACAAACACTTTTCTGAAAACTGACAGCTGTGCACGATGTTATTTTTGAAAACGGAAAGGTTGAAATGTCCGTTTATGAAAATAGCCGGCCACGTGTAAACGTAGTATAAGTTGTTTATATCCCTTTGCTAATCCTCCTTTAAAAAGGGTTTCCATCCAGTCTCTTAGATCGAAAGAATAATTAATATGCTGCATGTCCTTACCTGGCATTTTCATACATCTTGATTGTCATTAGGGTGTCCTCCATGGTCTTCTTGACCAGTGTGTTGATGCTGGACACAAAGAAGTTAATGGCACCAAGTAGAGTCTCCCCGTTCTTACACAGCAACTTCTGAGTCTCTGCATTGTAGCCAAACTCATCCTGTAAACAAGGCATTGATGCCCACAATAGAACATGAATGGTGTTTATGCTTTTTAATGTTGTCTATATAATATTTAAGTTCAAAGATGCAGATCTATATATAACAGTTAAAGGAACAGGCCGACTTATTGAGACTTTAGCTTTTTCACCGTATCCCCCAAAGTTAGATAAGTCCATACATACCCTTCTCATCTCCGTGCGTGTCGTAACTCTGTCTGACGCACCCCCTGCTAGCCTAGCTTAGCACAGATCCTGGAGGTAACTGGCTCCAACTAGCCTACTGCTCCCAATAAGTGACAATACTGGAAACTATTCTCAGAAGGCGAAGCACTGCTACTTCTGCTACTTGGGCGGAGTGATTTGCTCGCAGCACCTGAGAAGCCCCGCGGTGAGGAGCAGAGAGTAACAATGGTGCTTTTCAGGTGTTGCGCTAATCACTCAGTATGTATACGGTTAGAAGAGGTCTGTGTCTCATGTGACCTTGTTATTTGTACACACTGTGACTATACAAATCACAACATGTAAATAGGAAAATGTTGGCATTATTTTGTCACTCATTGGGAGCAGTAGGCTAGATGGAGCTGGTTACCTCCAGAATCTGTGCTAAGCTAGGCTAGCAGTGGGTGCGTCAGACAGAGTTACAACACGCATGGAGATGAGAAGGGTATGTATGGACTTATCTAACTCTGGGGGATACGGTGAATAAGCTAAAGTCTCAATAAGTCGGCGTGTTCCTTTAAGACATAAAAGCTATATGAACAGATTTTGAGGTCTTACCCGTAGCTCTGGAGATTTCTGACTGAGGTCAGCAAAGGTGTCACCCAGCGCATGCTGCGTCTGCACCATGTTGTAGAAGTGGTTGGTCAGCGCTCTGGCCAATCGCAGCACACTCTCATATTTCTTTTTAGTGTCTCTCAGCACCTCAATCTGGGCCTCCAGCTCCAGGTCCACAGTCCGGGAACCCCGACCAAAACGCTCTGAGATCATTTGCTTTGTACACTGAAACAATGAAGACACACAGAGACATTAGTAACCGTAATGCAACTCCCTTCTGTGATTGTATCATAACACACAAGGATGTGGGTGGAGGGGCTCCTAATTCCAGAGGATCCTCTGGGACACACAAAAATCTAAATCACCAAGTAGCTCTTTATCATGAAGCTCAACAGGACCTCAGATACCTTGTAAGTGTTGAAACCCCACTTCTTCATGGTTTCTAGTTTTTCCACAGCCACACCGCGGGTCACTTCCTCTGCCGTCATTGACGAGCTGCTGCTGCTGTGGTGCATGTTTGAACCTGATGGATGAGATGCAAATGTAGAAACACAGGAACATGATAAAAAACAAACAAGCAACAAGAAAACTAAACGTTTCAGGCAGAGAACAAGATTAAGCCCAGCAAAGATTAGACCAAGAATCCTAAACTACTTAAAGTACATTAAAACTGTGCTGCTTTCAATAAAGACAAAATTGAGCATGGTTTCTGAAATTGGTCTGCTATCTTCCAACCCATGTCCACCACCACTATCCCTTAAAATCACCTGTGAAACATGCGTAGGAGAGAGCTAGAGTTAATGAGTGAGTAAATAGCAGGAAAATGCAGAGAAGTATACTGGGAGGAAATATTGTACACACCAAATTATTTTTTTAGAGCTGTAATAAAAAGGTAAAAATACTGTACTGCAGTGATATTTTGGTTCACTACTAAAATGGCAATCTGATTATTCAATGTAGAGACTGTAGCATTTAACTTCACCTCTATCCCTCCCCAGTACCTTGGTATTCATTTGATTGGCTTGTTATGTGGCAGAAGACAGACCTGCTTGGGGGAACGCTACTTTGCCTGGACTTCATACGCAGATCTGTGACAATGGGTGGGTGGTCGGGTATGGATGAAGGAATGGTTCAGGGCGAGTATTAATTAGGGTAGGGTGTGAGAGTGGGATTTATTTTTTAATTTTTTCAAATAATGGGAAAGGTTTTTCAGGATCAGGATTTAAAATGATTGTTGGATATTTAGGGTTTAAACATGAAGTTATTTTTGAGGTTGAACAAGCGTGCCAGGAATGGAATGATAACGTAGGAGGGAGATTGTGGGGAGGAGCTGGTAGATGCAGAAAAGACAGAGAAAGTAAGACGACAAAAGGGAGAAGAGGAGGATGAGAAACATGTATGAGGGAATGGTGAAAAGGAGGTGGAGGACAAAGACAGACAAGATGAAAAGACAACATTTAGTGCATGACAATGCAAACAAAAGAGTGATGGAGAAAAGACGGGGGCATTTTCAACTGCAGCAGTACAATGAATGGAAACGATTAACATGAGAAAAATGAGGGCCTCTAAAAACTGAAAGTTTACCAAGGTTCTCCCAATAACATCTTACTTTTGCCATCGATATTCAAGGTCTTAATACAAATATACACCGGAATAGACATGAAGATGGTTTCCATTTTGCTACAGAGAAGTTCAGAGATCAGATTTGTGAGTTATTCTGGGAAAAACAAAAAAAAAAGCGCAGACCCCTTAATAGATTAGCTTAAAAAAGCAAGAGAAACCAACCAAAAAGAAGAATATGTAAAAGAAATGCCGTGTTAGAAAAAAGCCACGATATGTCCAAAAAGAAGAGGAGCAAGCAGTAACAACTCCCTTCTCTCCACTGAAAAAGAGAACATTTGATGAAGATAAAAAGGGACAGAGAAGCTGGTTCCCAGCTATGTAAAAAAGACACACTCCGTATAAAAAGCATCTTTCCAAAATGAGATAGCAATCATATAAGAAATATCCATTAAAATCAAAATCAAGTTATGTGTTTTACAGCCAACACAAAACATTCTGGCTTATCAATAATTAACCGTTTTTACTGACTGGATGTTGTAGATCCTATTAACATGCCCACACCCCCAAATTATTCTATCACATTTTGGAAATAAGCTCTCTATTATTAATAATAATTTGGTCTAAGGAGCCACCTAATCCTGTAACTGGGATCCTTTTGTTAAACTCTGCATTGTAGCGCACAGCAGGGCCTGAGAGAGAGAGAGAGTGGGACAAATATACAAAAATATTAGTATCAAATTAGTAGTAAAGAGAGTGCCATTTCCCTTTAATATGGTGTATACAGCTACACTGCTGAAGTCAATGTTTTGAACTAGAACATTATGTTAATCCCTTTGTGGAACTTCAGTATCACACAACATGTGAAAAAACTCCAAGACACAGTATATTGGATCTAGTTATCATAATTTATTAGTAAAAGTTATTTTTGTATGTTTAACAGTAAAATCTTGCTGCTTATGAGCTAGAAGAAACAGGACAATAATTAATGGAAGTCCCAGGGTTTGACGTAGGGTACCTACCTAATTCTTGGCATTCTTGAATTTAAACCATTGCTTAACATTTAGAAACACTGACATATAGTATTTGATAATTAACTTGTCTTTCAGTAGTGTTATAGTACAGTTACAGTATATCTGAAAACTTGAGATAGTCATGAATTGTGGCCTATTTCTGAGGCATTACCCTGCATTCAGACTGCTAAAACAAAGCAAGGGGCTGTGTTGGTGGGGGGGAGAGCTGTTTTAGGTATCTTTTACTTCTTTTTTCTTTCTAAGTATTTCCATTAAGTCTGGTGATAACTGTAGTAGCTATAGATATATAGTTACACTTTTTTATTATCTTTTTCCAAACATTCTGTTTGGGACTAATTCCATTAAATACATTACAATTGGACTAGTCTCACATAGCCAGACCTATCTCCACAGCGCTGTGTCAGCCCTGGAGAAAGGTCTGGCTGAACCCAGCATAATTCTGCACTAAGGGGGAAAAAAACACTATGGGTTGTTTGTATTTCTTTAAACCAATCACATTCGTCTTGGGTGACGCTAAACCCAAGATGCAGCGACGGTGCCCGGTGAAAACGGTAACACGCAGATTGCAGAAGGGGAAGAGATTTCTGTCTGAAATAAGCGGCCAATGGCAGGCTTATACACATATCTACATTCTGTGAGTCAGACTGCTATTAGACTGAACATGTTGGTGCTCACATGTGGTTTTTGAAATCAATATAGTCCTTCCCATATCTGCACATAAACCCATAACATCCTGAGTAATACAGACCACAGAGGCACATTTTCAGATACAGTGGAGGCTAGGGAAGCTTGGGATAAATCAGCGCAAATTGACCACCAATTAATTGCTTTATGATCTCATGGGAAGGATGAAAAGAGGAGGCCCCAGAAATCAAATACTTCATTGTCATTAGACTCACTGAATAAGTGAGTCAGAGGCACAGCACAGAGTCAACAGAAGAAGTCCAAATGGGACAACGACAGTATAGCTGAGAAGAGACTGAAAAGATGTAAGAAATGAGTGGGAGAGACAAAGAAAAAAAAAGCAGTAAAAAAGTAAGACTCTACCTTTGATTGAGCTGGTGGGGATGATACCCTCTGCTGTTCCTCCATAACCCCCAGATACAATGCTAGTCTCGTTGAGATTGGGCCCCGATACCATCACCTGCTGTAGGTCCTGCAAAGTTTAAGTGGGGGAAATAACAAAAAAGAACCAGAACAAGGGAAGGATAGAGGGTTTTGGGTGGGGATATGTAGACAGGAGATTATGACTTGAGTGTTAAATTCAGACAGTGTAGACAATGTAGGTTAAAGGCTTATTCACTAGAGGGGGACAAATACTACTATGTTAGGAAGGTTAATCAGTACACATAATCTTCAGGCAGTGGCTAACTTCAACCACTCCCTGTCTACCAACAGGGAAAACTACAAAGTGTGTGAAAGACAGAAAACACATCGCTAAAGTTCCCAGTCAATGATCAACCTAACTGCATGAACTGAATCTCCTGTCGAGATGGGATCAAGCAAGAGGACTACGATACGACAGCTGTTATATCCTTCAAGTCTAACCCAAGCAGTGTCTCCAATGATCTATGCAGCAGGAAAGGCTCAAGCAAACTATTTTCTCCTTCCAAAATAATCACAGGTTTCAGTGAAGCTCTGGATCATGAGGGTAACTGTGTCACGATCCATCTTGCTTGTTTTTCTTAATTCAACTCACTGTTCTCTTTTGTTTCCCTTCCTGCTCAAGCATCAGCTAGTAAAGAAAAAACATTTGGGAGGTATTTATGGAAAAAGGAAAATCTGGCCTGAACGGATTTCTCACTTTGGCCAACCGGCGTATGTGAGCATTGGTTCCTACAATAAACAGGTTGAAATTTACCTCCTGCCTGTGCTGTAAGCAAGCCTCTTATATCTTTTGTTACTGCACTGAACTATAGGGCCAGGACCCATATCGTCCATCCTAAAATGTGAACAGGAGCATAATATATAGGTCACTTCCTGAAACCTAAAGTCAGATTGTGATAAGGATAGTAAGTTCTGGAAGGGAGGTGGCCGTTTCCGTTTTGTAAGCAAACGCAAAGAGTATGTTTGATACTACCAACAGGAAGTACAAATACAACTGCTGTGCTTTCTGCTGTTGGAGGTTAAACAGGCAAAATGTATCTAGGCTCTACTTCAGGGCCATATCTGTTTGTGGTCATGGTCAGCTTACTCTTGCCAGAACCCAACTACAATCCTCATTGTGACTACAACATCAAACAGAACAAGCACAGCCAACTCACATCAATATTACAGCAGTCGTAATGACATGACGATGATTATTATGACGCCATGTTTGATTTGTCAACCAACACCCACTAAAATTAAGAAATCACACCCACACATCAGTCAAGTGCACACAGAATCTAGGCTACTGTATATTAGCTTCACACACACATATGATTTCTAATAATCAAATTGAAACGGATTGTAATGTAGAGACATAAGTGTTAGCTGTCAGCTATTTTGTTAATACTACTCAATTTGAGGCATAGCTCTCAAAACATGTACTGTAAAGTCATGTAAAGTCCTTCTATCTAGAGTTAGTAGGAGCCAAGTTAACAGGCAGCACAATTTAAGGTGCACAGTAGTTTGCCATAACAATGACTTATCTGAAATTTGTTGAAATTAACCAACAAAGTGGTGTGATGCAATTTAATGCTGCAGAAAGTCAAACCACTGAGCAGTACTACACACACCAACATTAAATGCACACAGACACACACACAAATGCACAAATGGCCTGCTCACCCTGGTGCCTCTGGAGCTCCCTACCTTCTCATCTAAGCTCCACTGCAGTTTTGCAGCCTGCCCAGAGATGGAGGAGGGGGAATCGACAAACACAACAACAACAAAAAAGAAACAAAAAGAAAAAGAAAGGAGACAAAAAGAAAAAATCCATGACTGAAATCATGAAACAAGATAGAATGATTTAAAAGAAATCCCAGACAAAGCATCATAATGTCCACAGACAGCAGGGATGTAGGATGGAGAGCAGTGATGACTGATATCACAGCAGCTCAGGTCAGGATTCATCATTTAGAATTTATTATGTTAAATTTACAAGTGGGTCATCTTGTCCACTGGGTGAATATGTTTAATGCTCATCACTCTATAATGTGTTACCACAGCTTTGCTATAATATTATTCCATCACTGCTTGGACAAAGAAATACGGATTTTAATACAACACCGCAGAAATGAAGATAATTATTTACATTTACACACATTAAAGTTGACATTTATATTAAGGGGGAAAAAATCAAGAAAGAACTGTGTACAAACACATACATTGACACAAACATTTGAGTGGCCAAACTCCTGGTAGCACACTTTGATTGCCAGAAAAAAATGTGTCTTTCTCTATTTTAGCAATGAATTTGTGTCGTGTCAGAAGTAAAGTGTAACCTTTTAGCCAAATGGCCTTCATCATAGCAACAGTGGCATTTCTGTAGCCTACAATGACAGTGTTCACCATTTAACCTCTCACAGTGTTGATATTTTAAACACACAGTCACTGGACCAATGACAAGTTAAAAACAAAGAGAAAGCCTGTTTAACTACATTTTCTCCTTCATTCAATCAGTGTATCTCTTCTTTTAGAGATCTGACTCGTGTCGTGGCATCTGTTGAATGTGGAAGAAAGCTGACGCATACACTAATCACTCCCTGGACACTTTGTTGACATAGTACCTGTTCCTTGAGATGAAGAAAGCTACAACACCTTTAAGTCATCATAAAAATAATCTCGTTGTCATATTTTATGCGGTTTGTAGGCTTGTATGAAAATGGCTTGCTTTTTTATGTTTTACCACAAACAGAATGCAATGGCATGATAGACATAGGCTGGATAGCAGAGGCTCTGTTTTAAAAGGCAACAAACTTGCTGCTGTTTCCTAAAATTACTTCACAGCTTTGCAATTCTAACAATACAACTGGGATATCCCCAAATTAATAGCACAAATAATCACCTATTAGGAATTGTGTACAACAGCAGAAGCATCTTAAAATGCTTTTGAATTTCTGAGTAGACACCAGTGAGCCACTGTGATGCATCCGATGCTTTTGCCAGAATGCTGCTGGCAGTCAGTCCTATCTCTGTCACTGTCAAGCTGCCAGTCACCGCCCCTGATCTTACAGAAGTGCAATGCTACAACATCTGAAACCAGACTTCTCCTTAACCTGCCAATCTTCATCTCTATGTGCATGAGCGATACAGACTGCTGCAGCTTTACGGATTCAATCTGATTTCAGAGGGCTTTCACCCAAGGACAAAGCACAGCCAGTTTTAGATCAATTGTTGCTATGACAACTGGTTAATTTCCAGCACTAAACAGTGCAGCTAAACACCTCTCATACATGAACACGGTAAACTGGGGTAGTTACACCAAATGGTTGAATACTTGCTTCACCATTCAGTCTTGGTGAGAAAGTGCTGTAGGGTTTTCTTTTACTACTTAAGTGGAGCCATACATAGTTTGGTGAGCAAACAACAGAATCCTCCAGGATCTTCAGTCTGTTTGTCCAACAAGGTGTGCCTTGGGACGCAGGAGAATGAACAACCGGTTTCACCTAACTTACTCTGCAACTCCACAGTTATTCCAATCTAACCGACTCTGACTAATACACTCCTGAAAGGGATGGAAACAAAATGTTGGGGCTCTACCCCTGAGCTGGAGCATGTGGTGTTTTGCTTTCAAATGAGGCCCACAAGTGCTTATTCGTTCTGTAAATGAACGGTCCCCACCTGGAGAGCAACAACTACATCTGAGAGTTCAACACCTGGTGTTGTAGAGATTTGTCTGCAACCCAGAAACATGAGGCCACATGAGCCGTAAAATGGAAACAACTGGTTCCCAAGGAGACAGCTGGACTCCAACACCTGATTTCCCAGTAGGCTCTCTTTCCACAGTTGTAGCTAAGCAACCTAAGCGACACAAGGACTTCTGATTGTGTATGACAGGCCACACATACAATAATAATAGTTAAACCCAGGCAGAGAACAATATTTAAGTTCACAACAAGAGACTGGAATACAGCTTCTGCACATGTGTACACATCTGTACATATTACCACAGGGTAATAGTGTACTGTGGTAATGTGAATAGTATGAAAAGAGCCAGCTCACTAAGCTCATCTCAAAATAGCTGAGAACAATACCCACAACCACAATGTCAACTTCAAATAGCTGAAGGTACGCATTTATCCTTCACACTGTAATAAACAAACCGTAATACCACGTAATGACATCAGACAGTCAACTAATACAGTAGCTGTGACCCACCTGTTCAAGGCTGTCATCTTCTGCTAGTGTCCCTGTGTCACCATTACTGTTGATTGGAATCTCCATTGTGGCAGCTTTACTCATAATGCTGTCTGTCATAATGCACTAGAACTGTGTGAAAAAAGGGGAGAAAGAGAGGTAAAGTGTTAATACAACAAACTACTGTATGTAAATAAAGTGAAAAGGCAGAGATGGAAAAACAGCAAGGCCTAAATGCTGCTTTGAAGAGGAGAGACCAAAGAGCATAGTCAAAACTGCAAAATCATTAGGCAGATGGGAATATAAATGCCACAAATAAGCGAGGAGGTGGTTTTCAAAGAGCAAGGCTACCACTCGGCATTAAACCACATGAAAGCCACTACAATGAGCTGTCTTGTTGAAGTGGCCACTCTACTCTACAGCTCATTACAGGACTGTATGTTAACAGTACCCACTCCCTAAAAACCCAGACTAGAGGGGATATTGCAAAATGTTTACATCAACATTGTCAAGTCATTGTAATCAGCCAAACTGATTTGCCCTGCAGTGCTAGGAATACTCACACATTCAAGATGTGCAATCACATATGCATAACATTTAAAAAAAAAAAAAAAAAAAATGCTGGACAAGCACTAATATAGTTCCTATTTTTGGCTCGGACGGGTGTAATGAATTCACTGCTTAATGAATTCACTCCCACAAACACTAATGAGAGGTATGTGTGTACTGTATGTGTGGGACATGGGCACAGATGATGGTGCAAAATAAGGCAAATCTGAAGGCCTACAGATGTGGAAGATGCTTAACGTAGTTTTCACAGGGTGTCGGTTAAAAAGGTAAACGTCACACAATAAACTCCAACATGTACAGTAGCTCTATGCAGCTCATGTGTTTTGTGGCTTTTTGTTCTTTGAGCCCATAGAAAAGGCCTGGAAACTGTAGTTGTAAGTAATGTATGTTGATTTTCTTATCTAATAATTTCAGATGGAGAACAATCACCTGCTACTAAAGTCCAGCTAAGTGTACTACTGTATGCTTGCTTGCACTAAGCAGCAAACTGTTAATAAGCGTATGGTAAATGTGTATTATGTAAATAAATTAAGGTAAAACGTTTAGTAGTAAAAGTAAAAACAAAGCTTGGTGTCCTTGTGAGATTTGTCACCATGTGGCTGGCAAGAACATAACTAGGCTACGTATATGGCAGGTTTATGGCAGTTAGATCAATTGCTGCTGTCACCAACATCACAGATGTTGTTTGAAGGGAGGTAGTGTGTGTTTACATTTGCTTTGGCCTCGCCTAAAGTAAGTGGGCTTTTGTGGGCCATGCCCAGTCCATTTCCTGAGGAATGACACATCTCTGTTAACTTAAGACATTAGAAGTTGTGCTTCTCTTGCCCAACATTCTCAACACAAAAAAGCACTCCTCCTAGACATCTCACTGCACCTGTGTCAGAGCTTTGGGATAAAAAAACACACATAAAAACTGGCTTGAAATGTTCTCCATATTAATTGATCATATTAATACAAACTGATTTAACCTGTAGTGGCATATGCTGGATTCTCCACTTGTAGTACGAGACCCTCGTTAAACTTTTTATCAGAGACTAAAGGTCTTCATAGACAACCGCAAGTGCTGCTTTGCATAACATCTACAGCTGAAATAGCTTCAGTGCTAAGTCTTCCTTACGTGCCTCAATCCACTACGCTTTGCTTTGTTTCTCAGTCAAGTCACTTAGGCCAGGTTGAATCAATATGAAATGACAAAAGGGTGAGCTTGGACATTGACTTAAATATGAATCATTAACAGTCTATTATTAGGAACGGCCAGCTTCCAAAATAACTTGAACATGCGTTACAACAGAGAAATGTTGCTCTTTATTATCATTATTACTAAGGTAAGATAACGTGAGTAATAGTTTACTTTTAAAGTGAGATACTGGAACGTTTGACTTGAAATCAATTGCACAATTAAAAAATCCTGAGAGCCATGACAGGTGCACCAGCACAGGTGTAACGTTACAGTTGTGTTTCCAGCAGGTAACGCTAGATGCAGGCCTCCCTGGTGGGTTCATCCTGCCTAACACAGTGGAGGTTTATTAAGGCAGTAAAACATAATAATCGCTATTTGTGCACCATACTGAAGCGGTTTCTTTTCCGGCTGGAAAGGAATATGCTTTCTAGAAAACGGCCTGCTTCTAGTTCACACATGCAGCTGTTATGAGGAGGTTGGTTATTAAAAACAACACAGTGAGTTCACTGTGCAAAGCTGGCTGGTTAACAGTGGTAGAAATGTAAAACCCCAAACCTAGATAAAATGTAATATCTTCCTTTTTTAAACGGTTTGACTTACGGTGTGCTTGGTCCCGTCGTAAAAACAGAGCTGTTCGGGGAAGCTAGCGAGTAAGCTAATAACAGGCTAACGTCAGTGCATCCCAGTTCATGCGCGGCTTAGAGAGTGGAGACTGATGTGTCTTTTGACAGTCAAAGGAGAAAACTGCCCCGTGGGAAACAATGCAATGCTCTAATTTAGGAATGAACTTCTGACTCTTAGTAAATAATCCTCTATCTTCTTTTTTTATTGAAGCAAGGAGGAACACTTTACGGAACTGACGACACCGTGGAATTCATCTTACAGACGCGCTTCGATCCAAAGAACCTCTATTTATGAGAAGATGGATCACTCGTTAAAAAAATCGCAAAACCTAACATAGTGTTACCTGGTGCTAACCTAATACATCCATGGTGCTAACCTTCAAGCCACGCACCTTGTAACATCACTACGTTATTTTTTAGTGTGTTTATACATGTAGTAATGTATTTATATTACATATATTTATAATAAAGCCCATGTGCCTTACTATAAAATGTTTCAACTGAAAGTACAAAATATTATCATCATTAAACTAATGGTTAATTTCCACACATCTTTAATGTGATGAATGATAAGTGTGCATGACAATTTCAGTAGTTTCACGTTGAGGGCACTGCACTGCTTATATTAATGATCGTTTGATGCTTTTGACAAAATGTATTGAGGGCAAATTTTGAGCACATTTCCGCATCAGACTTCGGAATTGTACCTGAAAATTAGAACGGAGTGAGTGTTCTTAATGTTTCCTCCACTCGCATATAACCCATCTTTGCGATCACCCTGCAGGTGATGTGTGCATGTTTCAGCAAGCTGCTGATGGCTATACATTAACTCAGGGACGTGTGAGTTGTACGTGTTCTTTTATGCTCCAAGAAACGCTAGGACTTAAGACCAGCTATGAATCCAACGGTTACATGCAAACTCCAGTATTTAAAGAAAACCTGCAATTAAATGAAATCATATAAATGGGGCACAATGACATGTAGCTACTGTACCTTACAGCTTGTCTGAAATACATATTTTAGAATTGTTATGTGTGGTATGAATGCATGTTTTCTTTTTTTACAGGAAAGAGCTAAGCTGTTTCATTCTTGCATATAAAGGACAATTAGTTGTGTGAAAAAAAGAATACCCATTGTATGGGAACAAACAAACGCCCCATCCCACCAAACAGTCAGCCAATGATAGTAGCTTGGGACAGCCAATGTAGTACAGGTATGCAAAAGAAATGCCTTGCTCAGTATGAGTTTGACATAACACTATAATTGTAATTTTACACATTAGTGAGGCTTCAATGAAACAAGGGGTACTTCTAATTGTATTGCATTATAAAATCTGTTCTCTGTTGTTATTTTTCCCTTCTCTTTGATATATGTCTCCAGTGAGTTTTTAGGTTGCTTACTTGTCATCTCCATCACTCATGTGGTACTCTTCCTAATCCTGCTGGTTACTTCCAAACCTCATCAGGCTGTGTTAAAACCAAACACAATGTAGCTGCAATACTGGCATCTGTGGGAAAGTGTTACTATGTGATCTCCAGGAGAAAAAACAAGAGTGCTGGGCCACTACTTTCTTGTGGCTTCTGTGATCCTGTGTGATCTTTATTACTGCTCTCATTGTTGCCACATGCACATATAATCAAATTTAAAAGTTATTTGTAAAATAATTCATATTTAAGTAAGTTGTTTCATTTGTGAAGATTATTTAACAAGGATAATTCACTCATTATCAATACAGCTTCACTGGGAGTCTCATATATTAAAAACAAACAATTAAAGCACATCTGTCATGTTTGAAAACAGGTTGGTAAGAGACAACACATATAGCACACATACCTTTGACCTAGTCACAAGAAAAATCTCATGCCAGAGAACAATGCCACAATGAATGCATAAGCATACAGTAACACTTAAGGGCAGAAACTTCTTACCCTTAAGTCTGTAAATATGAATGAACCTCTATGAACAATGTTAACAGTGCTGGATCAGATCCTATAAACACTGAAGGGCTGAGGGGATTCAAACAGATTCTGCAGTCAATCAGAGTGTGAGGAAGGAGGTGGGAAGTGAAAGCGAGGGAAAGAGTGAATGTTTCATTAATAAAAAGATTGGATGCTAAAAGAAGCTTGGAGCCAAAAGAAACTCTCATGGTATGTTTTGGAAGGGGCGTGAAATGCCATATGGGAATGTTTTAGTAATGGAAGTATGCTTGAACACAGTGCAAAATTTCCAGCTGTCAGTGTGTTTTTTGGTGCCAGTTTGGGTCACTACCTGTTCCAGTGAACATGGCATAGAGTTTTTGTGCAATTCCTTCTTCTTCTCTATCCCGAATAACTTGAAAACAAGAAAAACATTTTACAGCTTGCGCACATGTGAACAATATAATCACATGAAACATAATTAGCCACAGCTGCTGCTACTGCATATGTGTGTGTGTGTGTGTGTGTGTGTGTGTGTGTGTGTGTGTGTGTGTGTGTGTGTGTATGTGTGTGTGTGTGTGTGTGTGTGTGTGTGTGTGTGTGTGTGTGTGTGTGTGTGTGTGTGTGTGTGTGTGTATGTGCAGTGCTGTCTACCCAGATTATAGCCCACAGCTGTCACACTCTCACTCCAGTTTGGCCAGTTACCATTTATTTATTCTAATTAAGATAATGTATCACTTTTATAGTGTGTGAGTGAATCTTGAGATTAGATTGAGTGGATGTATTGACTCTTGTCCTCTATAAGCTACAATTAAATTAGTTCCATGTGTTTTACACATGAGAGAGGAGATGAATACTTGAGAGGCAAATATGGCAAAGTGAATTCCTTGGTAAAAGAGATGGCTAAACAAAAGACACCTATCCTCTTTTGCACTCGGTCTCAGGGACACATGATGAAAATATTGTAGCTTTACCCCCCAAAATCACAAAATGCTCATGCAATTGCAGGCCTGTGTGTTAAGAGAAAAACTTGAAATTGATCCCTCAAACAGGATGGTGACAGAATGATTCTTCTTACCTCCTAAACTCCACCACCTGAACTTCAAATCAATGTTCATTCATGTCTGCTTCTTACTTCCTATGCTCAGTGTGCTTTTGCATTCATGTACATTTGGATGAACTGTATTGCATAGAATAAAAACACATCACATGAAATTGTGTCCATTTGTGAGGAACATTGTGCAAATGAACACTTTAGGGAAAACAATAGGGAGAGCATGAACATACAGGATTGGTAGGGATGCACACTTCCATATACCAGTTGTGTGTAATCACTCATTGCTGCTATGGAAAATGCAGCGTTTGCACTGTGAAGCATAGAGGAGGTACTTATTTTTCTGTTAAATGTCATGGTTGTAGAAAGTAGCAGAGAACGTTTTTGATCTCTCAGTTAGTCAGCGACCACATGAAGTATGAGTTTGGCCATAGAAGGACAAGTTACTGGAATCAGGGGATGTTATTCCTTACTCAGTTATTAGTGTGCACACTCACCTGTGAATCATGTTGGAAAAGTCTCATGCAGACACTTTCTCTGCTAACCCTGAACATAACAAATCAGAAATCATTGCATTTCACATTTTTAACTTATGAGTTGCAGTGCAGTGTAGCACACATTTAGTCTACTGCCTGCCAACACAATCACCACATAAGCAGTTTTGGTCCATTCTATACCTGATGTGCCCTCATGATGGCACCAAATCCCAAACTTAAATACAGCCAAATAAGACTCACATCTACAGTATATAAATACACAAAGAGCAGACTTCATATAAGCCACTGCAGACTTAAAAGATGCTTTAGCTCTCATCATCAAAGAGACAACTAAAAAAAAAGCTGACGTGGCTTTTCAAATCAACTTGTATATCCTCTCTGCAAGTTAAAACGACGTGGCGACATGATGATGACTACAGCAGCTTTAACGATCATTTTCATAATCTACTGGATGACTAACAGCCTTCCAGAGCCACTTGGCATCATCTGCTGACTTCACATGTGGGCTTCTCAGTTTATTGTAAAAAGAACACTTAAAGAACATGCCAATCACCACCAGGCCCTGAGCAAATGACATTGATATACAGTACAGTATATTCTCCAAGAGACCACAGCAGCCTTTGATTGCTTTTGTTCATTAGCTAATCAGAAACACTGCTAATAGACTCATATCCTATTTAAAGTGTTTACATTGTGCAGAGACACCCCACCCTCTATTTAAATAAAGGGTTTGACCTCAAAGTGGTTGTTTGACACTAAAGCTGTGTGTACTCCACTAATATATTGTATTCATGTAGACAAATTTCTGTGAAGCAGCCACACATGCACACAAACACACTTTTCTCATTTGTATTTTAAGGTCATATCACTGTTTAAATATTTTGACTGACCACGAAGCTACTGAACGCACGGTGTTCCAATCTTCAATAGCAAACCCGAAATATCCAAAAAGTCTCATCTGTTCTGCATCACGAGCAACAAAAACAACCGGCCTCTGCCCTGAGGTGTGCAGGGCCCTCTATAGCTGTGAGTGAGCCATTCAGGAGTCACCCTGGGTAAATATTACAGGTCATTGCCGTTGAAGGTTTTTCTTTTTCCTTGCAGGATGTCGTTATGCTGTTTTTGTAAAGCGTGTGTGTGTGTGGGTGTGTGTGTGTGTGTGTGTGTGTGTGTGTGTGTGTGTGTGTGTGTTGTTGAGCTATAATATTAGCATTGGAGCTTTCAGAGCCCAGAAGTGTAAATCCTTTACACTTTCTTTGATAAGTGACTGTAACATTTCCAGAAGATTAACCTTCCATATTTTGCAAATTTCTGTATTTTTTTAATCCTGGTTATATATACCAGTAGTTCAATATTTTTTAACCATATTTACATTTTACAAAAAAAACTTAACTCAAGGCCCACCTCCTAGATTTTCTGCAGCTTTCAACAGCATCACAAAGCCTCAATAGTCTCCTCCGTTGTCATAGATACAGTACAGTAGCTCAGTTGTTATGGCATATCCTACATCTATGACAATTGAGCTATCTCTGTGAAATGCAGTTGAAGGCCTAATAAAGGTAATGAGTGGACCTTGAAATAATACTTTTTGTTAAACTATGTTTCCAAGGTAAAGAATGAACTTTCAGACTATTTGTATTTATATGGCTGAAGTTTAGATAACACTTTAAAATAATTACTATTAATGATGAAAGGAAATTTACTTCAAATATTAATGCCACCTTTTTCTAGTTTAAAGGTAACTTAAATGAATTGTCTAATTATAATACTCAACATAGTATACAATGCCTGAACACTTGGGCCTTTACCCAAAGTTGAGTTTTACTTTTAAAGCTCAACTGACAGTCTGAGAATAATGTTTCTTACCAACATCAATAAATTTAACATGCTAAATATGAATATAAATGCATGTTGAACATGATATTGCTGTAGTTTGTCCATCTAACTAAGGGATTCTTACTTCATATGTAGACTTTAGCTATGTTGGAAACATCCAATGCTCCCATGTGTGCCAGATATGTTATTAAAGCTTCCTGAGTTTATTTTGTTTTTGAAATCAGCTACCTGTACTTGGCAGAACATACCGTAGCTTATTGAAAACCACACACATGAAAAATGTACATTCACATAATGACACACACACACACACACACACACACACACACACACACACACACACACACACACACACACACACACACACACACACAGAGAGAGAGATGTGGCCAAATGAGCAAGCTGTGATCAGAAGTGTTTGCCTTAGTTGGCAAGATTGGTGTTTTACAGCTGTATGTTCCTGAATCTGCTGGTTTATGGTGCACTGTAGGTCACGCACTATGTCTAAACACTGCCAGAGTAAAAAGCGGGCATGCATGTACCCCCTTCACCTTAAACCTGCCACACACAGAGGAGTAAGATGCCTGCCCACTCACACTAAGCAGGGCACAACCCACATCAAAGTAACTGCACTAATCCCACCAGGAAACAGGGGATCCATAGGCCAAATCATGAAAGGAGGAAGAAATGCATATGAAATAAAAAATAAATAAGAGCTATCTCCTAAACATTTACATCAGCTGTAATCAGTAGGTAATGAGAGGCCAGATATTTTTCTAAACTTTGTTTTTCTTAAAGTGACATCTTAAAGGACTGTTTGTCTTCAAAAAGATTAAAGATTAGTGAGTTGAGAGTAAAAAGAAAAACAGGATGTTACTATTGAAATACATTTATGTTTCAAAGAAAGTATTGCTTCACTTCTTGATAAGCACTGGCTGTTGTCTAGTAAAAACAAAATGGATCATCCCAAGCCTAAAAATATGAAAATCCAGTTGTGATAAATATTTATATGGGCAAGGCACAAACACAAAATGTGACTTTTGAAAAGTCCTGGTACATTTCTGTCAATGTTCGCATAGAATTTGTGTGCTTCAGTTAAAGGCATGCTATGTAACTTTTCCCTCTTCGGTCCCCCTACAGGTTGTCTCATTGGAACTACAGCTCGCGCGGCTGTAGAAGAGGGAAAAGTTACATAGTATGCCTCTAAGAAAAAAGATTTTTTTTAAATGGCATGATCAGAAAATGCAATGTTTAGGAGCTTAGAAGACCTCCAACATATTGTGTATTCTGGGGAATTCTTTTTCAAATCAGGAAGCTTAAAGGCACCTCTTTGATCTTTTTGTGTTCTTTGAAACAGTTCTGACGAACCCATCATTTTTGCAGTGAGCCCAAAAGCCCCTAAACTAACCTCAGTGCCTTTCAGGAGGTTTGAGCACTGTAAGGCTCACAGTGGGTTTGGTTCACAGAGGAGTGCTGGGCAGCCACCTGGTGGGGCTGTGGGAGAGGGGAAATGGACTGCAATCAAACAAGCCGCCACAGAAACACCAAGCGTTCACTGGGTTTATGAGGCAGTCACATCCAGTCGACCACTAACAATGAAAGAGGAAACACCTTTTTTTCTTAGACATTCCATGATGTTCTTTGTCTTAGAAATGTGTTTTACTCATGGTGTCCTGCTGTGAAATTTTAGCATCACCTTTGCTTCTCCCATTGGTGACAGAAAATTATAAACCGTACATTACATTATAAATTCAAGGGAATGAGATGAGAAATGGTATGCCTGTGTATGTATAGGGGTTGGATAAGCTAACACTGCTACATGACTTATACCTCAACATTGATATGAATTATACACTTCTGAACACAGGACCAACTAACTCTGTTCTAATATAATTCTTTCACATGCACACACTCAGACACTGGCCCTCTTGGTTTTGTCTGTGGTCTCTGTCTCCTTGGTGACATCTACATTATTCAGCCTTATAAGACCCATTAGGTTGACTGCACTGTCTGTTGAGTCCAGTCTGGTTTGCTGTGAAGCTTTCCATTACCCAGCTGGAACTGTTGGGAGATGCCTGGGGGGAAAAACTGAAAAAGTAGAAGACAGAAATAGGACAGCTTAACAACGGTTAAGATAGGGGCATTGCTACTTGAGGTATAAGACCTTACATTTCTGTGTGAATCTTTCTGAATGTTTTTCAGTCTTGGAGGCATCCCAACACTGAAGACATACTGAATGCATGACCTCAACAACAGTAGGTGTAGCTCTGATGCTATATCATGAAGATTAATAATTAAAACTTAGGGAAATAATTTGGCAAGGACAAAGAGTGGCAACCATATCTTAAAGTCAACATTTACTTCTGTACAAGGAGTCATAAGACACACTCCTTTGTGCACTGTAGCCACATTTAATGTCAAATCCAAAGTTGCAGTAAGTAATGTGCCCAAGATGCCAAGAATGTGTCTGTTTACCAGGCAACGGCACAATGTGGGCCTCGCTGGAGCATTTGTCTTAAAGGATTATGTCCAAATTTATGTCAAACAGACCGCTGACAGGCCCAGTGTGATTACAGGCACTATTAACAAGCAAGGATACAACTGCATAGATACACATAAATAATGACAAAGGATCCTACTTTTCTTCAGATTTATAAATGAACCACTTATATGCTTGCTTAATCTTCACATATGTATTAAGTCTTTAGAAAAAATGCACAAGAAAAAAAAGAAAGAAAGAAAAATACCAAAGAAGAAACAGCTGTGTACGACCTCATCTCTTGCCTCAGAATGCACCACTATTAGCCTCCCCTCACCTCTATCACCCCTCTGTGCCGTACAGCCATAACAGCAGTGCAGCAGGCCAGATGTGTGGGACATCGAGGTGCAGAAAGATCCTACCCAGCCCCCCAGAGACTCCCACGTCCATTTGGTCCTCATGTTTCAAACCAGACTGTCAACCCCAGTGCCAGGCTCCACATGACGGAGGCCTGGCAGACAGGCTGCTGTCACTGGTCAAGCTCAGTGGTGGCTAGCGTAAATGATTCAGAGGGTGATTTGTGTGCATATGTGCATGTGTGCGTGGATGCATGCACAGTGTTCCGACATCTATTTTTATTATCTATTTCTATCCACAGTATTTTTTGCACATTCTTTCTTTGGCTATACAGCATTTCTTTCATTCTTTCTTTTACAACACAGGACACTGACATTCCTTTGGAGTTTATCTTGCTCTAGACATATTATTCTTACACCAATGAATTTATACTATAAATGTGTACAGTGTATACCATGCACATACACACAAAGTCACAAGAGATTGATGTAAAGTAGCTGTATCAAACTATGCAACCCACAGTATGCTTACATGCTACAGAGTGAACAGAAGAATATAATGTTCAAAAGTATTTCTTAAGATTGAGTCCTGAACTGTGTTTTGTTAAATCCTATAAAAACACAACATCCCGTACTCCTGAACGTCTGATGAGTTCATTAAAATGTAAACTGGTTTCATGGGACTTTAGTGATATGGACTATATCCCCACTTCAGGTCATTTATGTCGTAATGGAAATACCATTGTGATATTTACTTTAATAATGGTATTTTTCCATGTGCGCTGCTGAGGCATATCTGTTGAAGTTTGTGCAATCAGTCACAGGGCAGAATTGGTCCAGTCCTCTTGGGCTTTCCCCCCTGAAATGCGCGGAGAGAAAGATAGATGCGTCCAGTCCTTTTAAGCCATTAAGAGGGTGTGCAAACATCCCCTCGAAACCCTTTAAAATGACAAGACCATCTCCCTCCCCCTGCAAAAAAAACAAATAATCTGTCCTGCTCTTCCTTACTTTCCTCATCTTTTGTCCTCTGCTGCTGCTGCTGCTCCTCTTCCTAAATTCATTTGCAATACCTTGGAGATGATAATGCATAAAGTAGAAGCCAGTTGCTGACCTCTACATTCTAGCTGCTGTTGAAGTGTTTGCAAAGAGAGAAACTGACATCTTATCTGCAGACACAGGATGCTGTGTTAATGGTTTCGAAATCATTCAGTCGAAACAAACCTAAAAGAAGACAAATCTATGCAGCCAAAAATTACAAATACAGGAATTTGGCATCTGGTGCAGCAGCATATACTGTATAAACTGTCTCGTTCAGTTACCTGTGATGGGGGACAGCAGGACCTCAAATAATTTTAAAAAGACTGTGGAAGACATACAAGCTCGCCTGGAAGTGAATTTCTCAAGAGGATTAATTTAAAGAGAGCTTATAAGCATTTAGGTATGCAGGAGGCCACAGCCACCCAAATAGCCACTTCCTAATCCTCTCTCATGTGGATAAGACATCAAAATGAATTTACCTGCCAAATCTGTTAAATTAGGAGGCCAACAATGGGGGAGACTCATTCCAGAGAACCACCATCTCCAAAATGTTGGCCTCTGTATCTATTTCACTCTGTCTATTTGTCTCTCCCAGATGAATTTCAGGGTGAGCACATTTGTGACCCCCCTCACCCTCAGCATGCAGCAAAAGTGAATCAGATTTGGCTCAATAGGCTGCCGTTATCCTGAGTTTTACAGGTCAGATGCGAGTGCTCAGCCCACCTGCTTTCTCTCTCACTTGCAGATTTTACACTTTCTCGATTTTCCCTCTTCTCATTCTTGTATTCCCTCCAAACCCATTCCATGTTTTATCCCCGGACTCCTTTAGGAAACACTGTGCGGATGAGGATCCAGAAAAGCTTCTAGTGGATGAAAAATTGTTGCATTTTTGGAACATTACAACACGATTCTGACATGTTTGGATTGAGAGCACCACATGTGACATTGTAAAATGGAGAAATTATATTGTGCTGAGAGTTTTCATTGATTCCTTTTTGGGCACTCAGTCAGAGACTGGGGATTTACAACAATGTTTTATTTGGAAAAGCGACACAATATTGCAAATAAAAAGTTAGGAAAATATAAATAAAAGTTGATATTTTATTGGACATGGTGAAATAAATTGCTTAGATAGAGCAAATTTGAGAAATGCACGACAACAAGCTCCACGGATACCTTATATCATATGATATTTACACTTATGCTTGTGCATGTGTGTGTGTGTGTGTCTCTCTCTCTCTCTTGGTCACACTCTCACTGTCAGAAACCTGTCAATTGGCCAATAGTGTACAATCAGAAGACAACAAACAAACAAACAAACAAACAAATACATCATAAAATACCCTCTCACATACACTTGTAAGGACACTGACAATTTCAATCCCTAGCCCCTAAACCCTAACCTGAACCATCACAATAACATCACAATGCCTAACCCCTAACCCTAACACCTAAACTGAACCCGAAACATAATACTATGTCTAACCTTAAGCCTCGTGCCTTGTCATAACCCCAATACTGCCTTTTGGAGGAGTAAAAATGCCAGTCAAAAATGTCCTCACTTTCCGGGGCGACCTGTTGCGCCCCATGTAGGCTGAGTCCTTGGCAGCGGCCCAGGTTTGAATCCGACCCCGACCTGCTGCATGTCGTCCTCCTTCTCTCTCCCCTTTCCTCTCTTCAAGCAGTCCTGTCGATTAAAGGCCATAAAAGCCCAAAAAATAATCTTAAAAACAAAAAGTCCTCACTTTCCAAAAAATATCCCCACTCTCAAGGTCTAAAGCTCAAATTGGTGCTACAGAGTAGAAGAGAACACACACACACACACACACACACACACACACACACACACACACACACACACACACACACACACACACACACACACACACACACACACACACACACACACACACACACACGGCTGCATTTGAGATTGCAGATCAGGAGACATAATGTCCTTATATGGTCATGGTGTAATTTCTCCCTCAGTTCTGCTGGCTGGACTAAATCTCAGTGTGAGTTTAGAGTTTATGAAAACCTGTGAACTGGGGTTAGCAGTGAGCAAACGACTCCAGAGCAACTCCTCCAAGTAAATTGTTTTGTATCCACTGATTGCACAACTGTTGAGTGTCAGTTGAGTGGTGCCTGCCCCGGATTATAGTTGTGCACAGATGACCAAATCTGTGTTGTATTGTTGAACTCATGGTGAGTTTTTGTCTCTTTTTATGTAAAGGGAAATTGTTAACATTAGGCAGATGCAAACTCAGAGCAACTTATATTATTTAAAGTTTGTTTGCACAGATACTTATAATCATCAAACTTCACATGTGACGTTGGGGTGTTGGAGACCTCCAGGCTGATTAAGAGCTGCTGGATTCAATCATCCTCTTCTGCTTGCCATGTTTCCCTAAATTATGGTTGATACACTGTTCTGGGGAGGTCCTGTAATAAGTGGGTACATTGGTTTTCTTATTATCTTCTTTGCAATTTTTGCAAATTCCTCCCTTCCTCTCCATTCTCTGAAACCTCACAAAGATGGTATGTTCACTGGATCAACTGTAGAGATTAAACCAATCAAAAATAGCCATAAAACCAGAGTGATCTCCACATTCTCTTACAAATCCTTATCCTACTAAAGCAAAATAAAGTTCAACAAAACAGCCTTAACTTTTTTTCTGAGCGAATGCAGCTTATAACACTGCTCATCGTGGCGCCTCAGAGCCTTTTATTGTGGCTTACTGAAAGAAGCTGCTGATCTTAGCCCTGCAATTGCTGCTGATGTTACTGAGACATATGTCCTTCACAGTTAAGAAATATACTTAGCTCAGTGTTTATTGTGCCCCCCAGTCAAGTCCACCTCATCTAATAGTGCAGTATATCTAGGGTAAAGCAAAAATGGGTCTTACCATTGTACATCCATCTGTGGAAGCTTAAGAAGCAGTTTAATACCTCTGGCTGCTTGCAGCTCAGCTAGGTTTAGGCGGCCAGCATTGAGATACAGCAAAGAGGTTTTTATATCCTGAATTTTAACCAGGAAGTACAAAGTAAACTTCAATGTCCTCTTTTCGAACCCCCTCCATGCTATGCACTCTTTCTCTCTTACTCTCACTCACAGAAATGGGTCAAATGGCCAAAAGGGAAACATTAGAATATGGCCAATGATTATCAGCTGTGGAAAAGTTTCATCAGTTGACAAGCTTGTTTCCTGGTAAATGAAATGATGTATGCTGCTGGTAGAGAATATTAGGACTTTCTACTTGTTCATCCATCAGTTGATATTTTTGATTTGGAAACTTTGGGAACTTCATCCATTCTCCTTCTTGTTTTGAAGTTTGATAAATGCATCATGGGAGACACAGGCACACGCACAAAGTGACGTATTTGTTGGTGACAACAGCCAGTGCAAGTTTTCCTTTCCCAGCTGGCTACATGTTATAAATGTGAAAAACAGATTGTGTTTTGAGTCTTTTGAGTCACACTTGGCAAAACATTTCTACCCAAAATAGTTCAAGTTCAAAGTTTTACTGTCATATGTCAAATAGATGCACATGTTGCCTGATTAGTCCTCTTCTTGCTATGAATGCATGTTAGGATGACCATATTTTTGACCAGCTTACATTTATGTTTCCACATATGCACACACACACACACACACACACACACACACACACACACACACACACACACACACACACACACACACACACACACACACACACACACACACACACACACACCCATACCACACACCAAAGGCAAACTCCATGTTTTACTATAACCCTGATTTACTACCTCCTGTCTGCATGATTGCATATTCCATTCTTGTCTCTTCCTGCCAATCTCAAATTTTCTTGCTTGCTCTAAATTTTTTGGTTCCTGAAATTGTGTTTTGCAGCATGTCGGTATATGCAGAATTTGATCTGTTGAAATGCCAGCAAATGTTTAGACAAATAACATCATATAGCAAGACAGCATAATATGACAAAAAAACAGGGTAATGATAAATACAAACTGGCTTTTTTCTCTATTGTGGATCAGGTTTTGACATTGTCACAGCTAATATAGTTTGGATCAACGGAAGTATATTGCCAGAATAAAGCCTGACATCTGGTACGTCTCTTACACGATGTCCCTCCCCTCTCGCTATCTCCGCTATCGGGGCTTAGCACCGCCCAGGATGGTTGTGATTGGTTTGAAGAAATACAAACAAGCCAGAGCGTTTTTTTTTCCCTATACCAAAATAGATAGGTGGTGTTGCCAGACCATACTCCAGCGCTGACACGGCGCTGTCGAGATCGAGATCTGGCAATGCAAAACTACAGCTAATATGAAAATATGTCACATTTACTCATACTGTAGATACTGTTATACTGAAGAGTCTGCACATAGTTACACACCCAACATTGAATTGCTGTTTTCTTGTACATGTATGTAAAAACTGCTCAGTTCCAGATGTGGATTCCAGTGGTAATGTGCATCTGTATTATGTTTGACGAAATGGCTTCAAAGTTGTCATGTCAAAGCCAACACAAAACAAACTCTTCATTGTCACTCATTATATCCTAAACTTCGCATCTTTTTGCTTAGTTGGATAAAGAAAAAGATCTTTTTGCATACGTTATCGGAAAAGTCAGGTGTGTGAGGCCATTTCTGGTATGTACCATAAATATACAGAACATACAGAGCCCGTAATTCTTCTTTTCAGCCATGCTGATTCTGAACTTTAAGGTGTTAATGCTTTTTTCTGACATTCAGAGCATTTTATACATAGATTAGTTCCAAGGGGCATCAGGTTACCATTTTAGTTTGTTTTCTTTGCTCTCATAGTCAATCATCCTTGAAGCTTTTCTCACCCCCCTTAAGCACTTTGTATTTTGACCTTTGACCTCTTTACCCACACCATGCAGATCTTGTTCCCTGGGGGCTGGATGAAATAAAAAAAAAATACCAAAAAACAATTCAACAGAACAGCACCTTAATAAACAAGTGGAACAAAATTGACAAACAAGGAGTGAATCTCACATTTTTCTTCTTCTCTTGTAATTTTTGATTCACATTCATCATTTCTTACTTCGTTCTTCATATCTCTGTGTTTTTCAGAGGAGACTAACTTATATTTTCAATCTGACTCGGTTGGTCAGAACTGGGCTCACTGCAGCCAACCGAGAATCCCACAGAGAAATTCTCCCCCCTCACATGGGGCTGACATACAAACAAGTAAATCAATAGATGAATAAATTGTCCTCTTCACCACAAGAGGACCCAAAGGAGAAATCGAGGAGAGGGAAAGAGAAGGGCAAGTGTGCATATCTTAAAAGAAAATTGGTCCTGAACCATAGATGCACAGGCTAGTTTTGCTTTAATGAATCAAGGCTCTATTTCTGAATTTAAATAAACAAGAAGCAGGGAGAAAGAAAGGGATAGCAATCGGAATGAGAAGCGTCGCCTCAGATGAAAAAAATGTCTGTACTTCATGACTTATTCATGCACCCTGTGTGGCTGCTTAGAGTCCCATGGGAAGAATTAGATGGGAGGCCTGTCGATGTCTCCAGCACCATGAGGTCACACATGACCCAGCCAATAAGCAGAAGCTCTCTGAGCGCAGTCTGCCCTTCACTGACCTGTAATGCCAAGCCCGAGACAGCCAGTTAGACTGCACATCAGCAAACAGAATTACCTCCCCATAAATATTCAGTAAATGTCTCTTTGGGATATGAGGTCAGCCACAAATTCATCATCATCTTTTTGTTCAGCAGATGCCTTTCCAGATCTGTGTAGACTTACAGAGTGTTTTATTCATTTTATGAATTATTTGTATGGATGAAGAAGTCTTTGTTCCGTGCCCAACAACTCCAAATTGGAGTGTTTGTCTAGACAAACACTGTCCATTTTTGATGTTAGGTTTGTTTGAGTTTCAAATAACAGACACCAAAGAGAGGGATGGGAGTCTCCAATCCCTCTCTTTGGTGTCTGTTATTTGAAAAACCTAACATCAAAAATGGACAGTGTTTGTCTAGACAAACAACAACATGGCCTCTGTTGGCTACAGGCTGCAGCGCATGCCTGGAAGTTAGCCCAGTGATTGCGTTGGCTGCAGAGTGTGACAATCCAAACCATACCATGCATGGAGAGGTGGGGGAAGCCAGCATGCTGGAATTACATTAGCAGATGGATGTATTTCACTGTGTAGGAGCTCTCTTGGTTGACACTGAGATGCGGATTGAAATGGTTCTTTCTCTACCTCCAGCAGCACCACAACTGCATTGCTTTTTTATCCCAGTGAGAATTTAATGGTACTTAAAATTGTGGTGTAGACTCAGACGGATTGTTTAGTGTGGTAACTATTCATTATGGTAGGTCCCTGTGAGTACAGACTGCACTCAACATTTCTGTTGAATTGATTGGAATATTTAAGCTGCTGTGCTACTCTGCGGTTGTTTGCGCTGCTGGGAAGTGCATCAAGTTAAAAAGATGTCTTTGATAAATGTTGTCTTGGCCTCAGAGACAAGCATTTATTTGATGCAACCTCAGAAAACAATGAAGAGAATTATACTTTACTTCATCAAATGATGATCTTCAAGGCACTTAAATGACGAGATGGTAAATCATGCCTTTATTCCACAAAAGAATGTTTTCTTTTTTCCCTGTGACTAAATACATCATGAACAAAAAAAAAGTATTCAGATTTTTTTTGGTGCATCCCTTATTGTCCCTCTCTTTTCCCATATCACAATACTGAAATAGAGAGAGTAAGTGGCCATGACTACTGATGTAAAACACACATGCCCAAATGCTGACTGTATGAACACATTAAAACATGCAATAAATAAAATCACCTTCCATTAATAAGCAGGAAGCCCCTTCTTTTAGATGGATAAACATGGCAGCAAGATAAAAGGATAAAAAAAAGAAATGCACTGAAATGTGACTAACGGAGGACATTTTATATAGTTATTTATTGAATAAACTAACATACAGTTTTCTCTCAAGAAGCTTTAACTATTTGTACCTCATAATTATTTTTCTTAAAAGCTGAACATTCAATTCGCATTGAGTAGGCAACGATCAAGTTATATAAAAACTTTAGAAGAAACAGACACCGGTCATCAGATATGCACCAATAAACACAAGAAGACATTTTAGATGAGAAGAATGTAAAAGTTATTTCAGTACACATCAATAAAAAAATAAACTGAAGTGTTGCATATAAGAGGGATCAGATCCGGTCTTTACTGAGGACATTTTAACTCATTACACCACAGGGAAGTTTTATTTGCAACCAGAGGGGGAAATAAATGCAGTATAGCCTGCTCACATTCACTTCTCTGAAGCTCCCACAAAGTAACAATAAAGAGAATCTGTGCTATAGGAATAGAAGATACTGAGAAAAGAATCAGAGGGGAGAGGATGGATAGAAAGAAAGAGAAGGGCAGCAATAAAATTGTTCAGGAGGGATCTTTATTTAGTTTAGGACTCAGACTAAAGTGAAAGCAGATGGGACTTTAGTCTGGAATAGTTTCCACTTGATGTCTTGGACTCGTGTTTGCTCTGCTCGCTGTTTCTGAGCTTATTCCAGTTTTTCTTCAACCTGTGTTTCTGGGCCTTCAACAAGAGGTTTTGAACCAAAACCTGCCTGTTCCTTTAAGAATGTAGATACACACACTTTAACACAGACATTTGAGCATTCCCTGCCATGTGTACAAAGATGTGCAGCAAGCATCATGCTTCATACAACAACAAAGCAAGAGTTCGCAGTGTGAGGTCAGATGAGTGGTATTGGAAAGACCCTCCGCAGTGACAGGGTGAGCGTGAGAGAAACCCCAAAAGCAAAAACAATACAATGTCTGGCTTGACGCAGCTAAACAATGTGAGTGAGGTTCATGAGAGGTCAGTTGACAGTGTAGCTGCGCCGGCACACAATAACTTACAGTAACAGCTTACAATACTGAGACAGTTTATGTTTTTCCCCCTTCAGATGACAAGAATGATGTTTGCAATATGCACATCTGTAATGTGACCCTGAGAAGCAAAGTCAGGCAAATAACCAACCATTGTATTTATCTTTGTGTAAATGCACAACGCACTTTGGCCAGCCCATTGCATGAGCTCAGCTCACAGTACAGAAAACAAGTATCTATATGTCCTCTGTCTGCATCATCCATCTGAAAGGCAAGCGGCACTCCCATTCATTTAACAGGCCTGAGAGTGAAGAGTGTGTGGGTGTCTCATAGCCCGCCAGTTTTGAGTTGACGGTAAAACAATCTGTAAATGTATTTATAGCCAGCTGTAAATAAAGTACAATCAGCGCCATGTTGGGTTCTCAAAACACACACAGGTTGGGCCATGAGTGATAGTCTCGCTCTGCAGTTTGGCTCTTTGAAACACATTTACTGCATGTGCATTGTACAGCCACATGCACACACAGGCAGACACACACATTCATTGTAAGGAATGATTAAGCATCTCTAGCTGTACTCTCTAGAGAGTCACTGTTTTAGTCACCTTCTCCATCACTTAGAGTTGTGCTTGTGTAAGTTTTATTTTTAGCTGGTGATTAATGGCTATTCTTTTGTGACCAGTCTCCCACATACCTATTATTCAGTGGAAAACAAGAGCACAGGAATTAAGTAATTCTGCTGCTGTGGGTCTGAATTTAACTCTTTTCATAAACTATACCATTCACAAGGTTGGTCGACTTGGATCTAGTTCAAGCATCAACCTCATGATATGCATTTTTCACAAATCCAAGAGTCTGCTGCCACCAGGATTACATTGTCCTCAACGCTCAACCTTTTTTCCATGTCAAGAGCCAGAATTTGTGTGATGCTAACCTTAGTTTTAGCTGTTCTCTGCACCTCTACCAATTTAAAAGATGCAGTAGTTCAGTAGTTTAGTACAAGAGAAGCATAATGAGCATAGAGAAGATCTAGGGCAATAATTCAGATATCTAAATAGGTAACAGTAGTTAAACATCCTTACAAGTCCTTGCAAACACCACCTTTGTTGCTTAGTAATTGCCATACTCTACAGACTGAAAGAAAAAGTTCTGCACATACTGTAATCCTGCCAAAACATGTAATTTTTATACTTTTTGAAAAAACTTTTTTTATTTTGTTTCCCAATTAAACAAACAAGATACAACATCTTTTAGTAGTAGTAGTTTCAGTGCTGGTAGGTGGACTTGTTACTTTTGGACAGAGCCAGGCTAGCTATTTCAGTGTCTATGCTAAGCTAAGCTAATATATTTGATATATGAACAGATATGAGTGTGGAATCGATCCTCTCATCTTACTTTCGTCCAGAAAGCGAGTATTATTCAAAATATAGTCATTACTTTCAGGAATACAGTACATCTCAGTGTCAGTTGATTAAAACGCTGGAATTGCCTGATGTTGAGAAACAGCTGCTCATTTAGACGTTCACCTCCTGCAGACAAATAATTCATAGTAAGCAGAAAATTCTTTATGTCGAAACAGTAGAAAAAAACAAAACTTTTTTGTTCTGAACGGCTTCTATAACGAAATGGAAATTCTCACCTCATCCATCTTATTCCAAGACACAATCTCTTGGGTATATTCTTCCCCCTCTCTCTCTCCCTCCTTCATTCATGGCTCCCTGGGCTTGACATCTTACTGTTCCTCCGAGTGACATGCCACGCTGCCAGGAATTCAGTTCATCTGAACTATGTACAACCACAGGCCGTATCCATTACAACCTGGACGACTCACACAGCAGGGGCCAAGAGAAGCGAGAGAAAGAGGCGGACTGAGGTTCGGCAGACTGAGGTTCGGCGCTAAGAGGCGGGTGAAAGAGCCAAAGCAAAAGTTCTCCTAAAAATGTGAGGGGAGATAGTGTTTTGTATTTACTGATAATGTCTAAAAATAGTAACCACAGTGCTGGTGTTCTTACTGCTGCTTAAAAGAGAGAGCTGGAAAGAATGTCACAAGGCTGGATGTTCTTCTAGAGCTGGGACCACTGCACTATACAAAAGACAGATGGTGCCCTGACTTGGCCATGACAATTGATTTTCAAGATCATAGCTTCTTCATGTTTCTGTGGAATATAGCAGGTCACCATGCATGGTCATAAATGTTATCCTGCAAGAGCCTAAGATTTAAATATCTGACCTCTCAGCTCAGCAGCAGATCTTTTTTTTTCTCATGATTAAATCAAAAACTTACAACATTGTCTGGACAAATCTGAACATGATCCAAATTTTACCTACTTTAAGACCAAATTCTGTCGATCTTAATTTTCAAAAGTAATTTGTGTATTTACAGTCCTAATACAAATACCTTTTCAATATCAGTCAGGATTTCTGTGTCTGACTGTTACCATAAATCCATTTTCTGAATAAGCCTTTAAAGAAATATGATAGGGGAAAAAAAGGGCTTCACAAGAGAGATGTTTCCCGTATTAGAAAGAATTTGGTTTATCAAGTGAGCAAATTAATTACAATTTTCTCCATGTCAGCATGACCTACTGTTTAATATGGACCACTGTGCACTGTGTATCCACTTCTCTGGCACTAAGTCATGTTT
Organism: Sander lucioperca; assembly: GCF_008315115.2. Classification (NCBI taxonomy): domain Eukaryota; kingdom Metazoa; phylum Chordata; class Actinopteri; order Perciformes; family Percidae; genus Sander; species Sander lucioperca. The sequence continues at coordinate 16,312,918 of NC_050185.1, read as the reverse complement.
ATGCTCTACTATTAACGATTCAGTCATTCCAGGTGAAATAGTTGCAGTGCAGCCATCTTTAACACTGACACCGCTTAAACACAAACCTTGAAGCACTGACCATGTTTCATTGTGTAAACACTTAACAAATAAAAAAGGGGTGAGAAAAAATACAACCAACTGCAGTGAATCAGAAGGAGATAATAACGTAACCTAAACACCATCATCAGTAGTTACAACAGTTATTTGCAAAAATACCTTTATTTGTCTTGCTATATCTTTTCCCTCCTTCCCTACCGCTATACACAGCCAGCACTTGTTTCTCCTCAATCAGCAAGTGTTTAAGCTTGTGTTTTTCCACACTAGATATAATTCAAAATGGCAGTGCAATGTAAGTATGATAGAAAAGGGCTTTGGAAAGGTGCAATACCCTGATGCATCTATCTAAAGCTCTATAAGAGTTTGGGGAGATGGGAGGTAAAGGGAGTTAATGTAGCGGCAGGGGACACAGTAATGGAGGTGGCAGTGATGAGAGTGAGAGTTACTCTCATGCTGAGGTAACTGAGGGAGTCTACTTTCTGGACATGACAGGAAATGTGGGAGCCATGGGGGACACCTCGACAATATCCCCAGCGCACCCATAAATCTTCATCATTCACAGCTCACCGTGCCTGATATCTCTATTATATGGTCTGCGGCTCTCATCGGTTTGGAAGACAAAACAATTCTTTCAGAGTTCTACCATTCATTATAAGAGTAAACTAAAAAAACAACCTTGTTCAAATGTGACTTATTTTATCTGCAGCGATGCCACCCACTTTGACTGGGTCAATCCGGCTTCTGATCCTTTGACCTTTTAAGCACGTAAATGGCTGCGGAATAAGTATCATGCAAAGCTTAAGGCTGTTGTAAATCAGTAAAAGTAATCCAGGTTTTTATCAGCCAGAAAACAGCATTTTTGTAAGTAGCAAACCAGAAACCATGTCAATTTTTATGATTTGACATCCCTGCAGTGCGGCAATCTCTCTCTTTCTTTAGCTCCCTTCCGTGCGAGAGAGAAGAAATGTGGTTTCATAACTCATTGCGGGCCAAAACACATTGTCCTCTTTTTCTTATTTTCTTCACAGAAACAGCCTGTGAGAGACACCCTGGGAGACATGTGGAGCCCTGAGACTCTGGGTTATAACCAAACACAGAGGCCACAGTATCCTGGCTCAGCTACTACTACTACTACTGGCAGCTGCAGTGACTCAGACCTTTCAAAGGAATACTTAGCTGCCATTTACAGTAATGATTTATTAAATAATGAGCACCTTGGACCACTCAGTTTCCCTGCTGATTTTCTTAAAGTTGGTGCCACATTTTGCTGTATCATCTGTCTTATCTGCATCAGTACAATATTGACATGTAGAAAGACATTGTTCATAAAACTTTGTGCTTTGATATATACTCACTAGATCAAACCTGGGTTCAGTGTCTATGAATCATGACCACACCTACTCACTGGATGTGGACCATCCATTCTACTAAAGTCAAATAATACAACTCCAAATGAGTAATTTGCCAGTTTTAACATGTTCTTTAATGATAAGGATATCTACACACTTTCAATTATATGCAGTTTTGAATAGTGCAATATATAAACTACATAAATAATGATATAATATTTGAACCGCTGACAAAAAATAACATTTTAGAATCAAAATTCATATGTACTACTCATATATTGTAGTGTCAGCCGTACCGTCAGATCAGTCTTCGTCTCCTCAGCTGTCGACTCAGAGGAGTAAGCAAAGCAAAAGGAGCATAATGCTGCTTTTAAGTGTGTCTGTCAAAAAAACCCACTAAGAGTCAATTTATTTAAGTGCAAATAATATGGATATAAGCCATGCTGCTTAGCAATAGCTTTCCCCTCCAACTTAATCTAAACAAAAGTGTTGAGCAAATTTCTTTGTGCCGAAAGTACTTAAACAGTCCAATGCTTTAAGCTGACATGACAAGCAGTTGGCTTGTCTCAACGATAAGCCTGATCCGCGTCTCTTCTTGGCCAAAAACTCCATACAACTGATCTCCCTCTTACTGTAAATACTTCCTAATTCCCTGTTTTACTTCTCCACTTTGGGCAGAGTCATCTGAAGCTAAGACGTGTTCGTCTTAAAGACGAAGATGGAGCAGTTCTTCTACATTCAGCCACAGGAGATTTGCTGTGGAAGTGAAGGAGATAAAGTTTAGAAAGACATTCTGATCTGTAAAGTGTGTCATAACAACAATTATTCATTATATTGCATGAGAAACATGTTGAACTTGTACATGTTACATCAACCTTTTCATTCTTTCTCTTCGTTCTATGAACATGATACTACTATTCCTGCACTGGCAAAGAATGCTGCCACCAAATGCCAAATTTCAGCCTCCTAGGGTGAAAACTGAGGCCGCCGAAGGGTGGGGAAATTTTAGTGGACCAAACGCCAACCAACCAACCTACGGTTATGGAGCTGCTGGTCCTAGCTAATTGAGAACAGTATAGGGTTCCTCTGCCTATTTCCCATCACTGTTAGGTCTGTTGTCAAGGAATATGTATTACATTTGCGAAATATGATGGTTATAGTGTGAACTACCTGCTGTGTCTCTGCTAATCTAACCTTTGACTGCTCCTGTATCTGAGCACATGCACTAAAAGCCAACCCATGAAACAATTGTACTTGTATCAGACTGACAGGCACAATCCATGTTCAGAAATGCCAGAAAAGCCATATTTGAAAAGGCAGAAGCTATTTACAAATGCCAGTGAATACGGTAAATCAAATAATTAAAAAATAATCCTAATAGAGCTGAGTAAACACAAGTTGCCACAAATCACTGGAAACTGGTTGACTCCTGGAAACTAATTATGCAAGGCTTGAGTTTCTCTGAATAAATCTTGTCAGATAACAGTCATGGGAGCTTAGAATAAAATGAGAAATTAATTATAAAGGAACTTGCGGAGAACACTGTGACTTTGGAAAGCAGCTTCTTTCTGCTATTGTTTTCACTGTGTATGGCCAAGTGCATGCTCTGAGATCGGACATCTTAACTGATTTGCTCTGCTCTTATTAAAGCCATTAGGAAGGTTTACATCTGTGGGATTATTGCACAGGTACAGGTAGCAGACAAATAATCTGAAGGGAATGCTGGTTGTAACCCCACAAGTAAAGCCTGCTGTTATTGTTTTTATTTGAAAAACCTGCAGAGGATAATGGCTGACGTTTCCTTCACAGTGTGACCTACATCTCCTTACAGAGCTTTGGGATATGCTCCACACACAGTGGGAAAAACATCAGGTGTACACGTGATATGCAGAGCCATGGGGAAATAAATGGGCAACTGTGGTGTTTTAAAATGCTGAAAATACTCAGCGCAGCGTTATAGATTTTTTTCCATCCAAGAAAAAGCTTGACTCGCAGTCTATCAATCTATCAATCATAAATCAACATAATGGCTTGTAATGTGAAACATGTTTCGCCTCCACCACAATCAAGTTTCCCCTTTTAAAGGCTTGGTGTTTGCAGTACTGAAAAGAAGTGATTTTGTTGTCCGGTTTCTTTTCATTACAGCCTGGTGTTGGTTTAACCTGCCTGATTGAGGGCAGAGAATGTTTTCTTAAGTTCAGTATCTCTGTCAGACCTTTGGCTCACATCTTGGACACAAACAAAGAGGACAACGAAGAACTGAGGCTGAAAGAGGATGGTATTGTGGCAGTGGATGGATAGAGGAGAATCAAATGTAGAAATGGTGAGGTTTCATAACTGACACATGGAAGGATACATCAAATGAATAAAAAAGGCACGTCAGGACTCCGAACCTTGTTGTGAACTCAGACTAAGCTGCTGCTGACATTCAATCCTCACTTACTAACAGGCTGACTAACCAGCTCTCCTGCCGCAGTCGCCTACCATTGGAATATAGAGAGAGAGAGAAAGAAACACAAGAGAGTGAACAGAAAGAGATATGGAGTCCATTAGGACTTTCGCAGAGCAGGGAAGATTGAATAATCCTGGCAAACTTTCACTCAGCTTCCCTCCCTTTCCTCTGTACTTTCCAACTGGGTGCCATCCACACAACCTTTGAACCCTGTCTTAGTTACCGGGGCCCATAATTCATGCAAATAAATAATTTCTAACTAGAAAGGCACCCCACCCTATAATGTGTTGGCTTGCAACAACACAACTTGTGCAGGGTTGAATGGCCCATTCAGGCCCAGAGCATGAGATCATGAATAAATGGGTTACTGCTCTTCATTCTTCACAATCAGTAAAAGCAGTGGATGGCCACAACACAGGATTGTGTTGTGAAAAGGTTAATCTATTTGGGGTTCTGCTGTCTGGTGTTGTACCTGGTTTTGTTACTGACCTTATTCCAGCGGCCAGTCAATTTACATCGCACATAAGTTGAGAAACCTCTACCAGTAAAAAAAAGTGCACTAATTCAAAATGAATGCAATGCTGCAATCAAGAAATTAAAAATAAAAAGTCTGATTATCAGTAGACTATGGAAGCTAAGAGAGAGGCTAGCTGATCATTTATTTAGGTTCATTATTTCAAGATCATGTATAATCAAATCTAATTATCGTGTCATCTTGTATAAGAAATGGTGCACAAATTTAGTTGGATAAACTCATTGTTCCTTCAAGACTTTTGCTGCGTTGCAGACACAATTTTTAGCCCGTAAGTTACAACTTGAAGTCACAACTCACGACTTTGTAGCGTTCCAGGCAAAGTCTCGACAAACCCTTCTAGCTAGCGTAAGCTAGCGGCTACCTAACGTTGACTGATACTAGCGATTTCTAGTCAGTGACATATTTTGGGCTTCAATTAAAAACATAACCTGTAGTAGTACACGATCGTATGTGTATTGTTTTGATTACAATGTGCGAAGAATTACTTTACGTTGCCTATTTATGTCTATTTATTTCTATTTCTCACCGTTAATCACCGGCATCTGTACAGCATCAACAGGGGTCGCCATTGTTGTTTATGTGTGTGTGACGTCAAAAACTGTAACTGGGAGTACAACGATCTGGTACGAGTTCACGGGTAGTAAGTTACGGGTTTGACTGCCATTTCAGGGCACTTTCACGGGGAGAAAGTTGTGAAAACACGGGTTACGGGTTGCCTGGAACGCAGCATTTTTCATCATGCAGTAATTGCCAGAGAGAACGAGGGATCCCTGAAGAGACAATAGCATTTGTGAAAATTGTTTGTTACTGCATACTGAGAAAATCAATCTTACTCTTTCAAATGAAAAGTTAAACTTACCATTTCCCAACCTGGAAAACCTTAGCAGGGTTGTCATTGTTTTTAAATTAATTTATACATTCTTGATTTTTACACTCCAACATAAAGGTATGCTGCTATGAAAAAAAACATTTGTGCATTTGTAAAGAGTTCATGGAACAATTTCTATGCAGTTCATATTTCATGTCTTGCCTGGGCCGGTACTTCCAGCCTTCTAAAAGCCGACAGATTGATTGACTGACCATAAAGTGAAATGTTTGGGCTCTCACCAGAGTATTTGACACCTGCACACTCTCACACGGAAACATTCAGGAGCTGTGGGGAAATGAGCATTTTTTAGAAGCACATTGTATTTTTTTATACATTCATGCTTTGCTGTCTGATTGCTCTGTGCTGCAATCCAGAGAACAATTTATTTTTTTTACATTTAAAAACTTGATTAATGGTGCTATTTTTAAACAATGTGCAAACAATGTGCATTAAACACAAACGGCAAAATGGCAATTAGAAAGGCTAAAACGGCACCAAACTCTCAGTGGAATTATTATCTTCAATTCTTGTAATTTCTCACTAATTAACAATGTACTAGAGTTCAAACACTGGTTTGTTATTTTGGCTCTATAACGGAGAATCTGATGACATTTTTAAAGTCCAACAAGTACTGTGGTAAACTCAATTTAGTTTTTCCTCCTACAAGCTCTCCCCTTCTCCCCTCTACCTCCCTCTCCTCCCTCCTGCAGTGTGAAGCGTGAGTGACACTAGTGAGGGAGTATTGTAAAGCAAGGTCAGCACAAATGAGAACCAGGTTCACACTGACTCAGCTGGCTCCTTTCTCTTGTCACTTTTTTCTAAGCTTGACGCTACAAAAAAAAGGTAAAAACTCACTAAAAATAGCAATTCAGAGGCCATGGGCCAAAGAGCCCCAGAGACTGTTTTTCCTCCATGAATCCTGTTGGTCACGCAAGTGGAAGAGCATAAAAGCGAAACAGAAATTAACTTAACTTTTGCTTTGTTTGTAAATTTACAGTTTACCTTTGCACTGTGGGTTGAGATAATTCTGCAACTTTGAAAACCAGTTGACTTTGCACATCAAAGCTGTTTCTTAAAAGTTGATATGTGGACATTTACCACATGACAGTATCAATGTGCAAACACATTACAAACAAGAAGGCACCAACATCACACCGTCTCAATGTACATGCGTACAGGACACGCATCTCCCGAACAACATAGCAATGGAAAACAGTGAGAATCTTTTCCTTCTCCAGCAGAGATAACAACTGATAAACAGCATGAAACTGGATCTTGGCACCAGAGGTACTGCTAAGAGCCTTTGCGTGTCAGTGTGTGGGGATGTATGTGTTCATGGTAATTTCCTGGGGTAAGGGAATACCAGAGAGGGAGAACAGATTCACTGGGGCCCATCTGACCTTGGAGCAAAAGTAGCCTTAGCCAACTTCCACAGGTCCTGTTTGTTGCTCTGGGAATCTGTTCAAATACATTTCTGGTTGAAGAGGACACAATGAATAGATTATTGAATTGAGATACTCTTATCTAACCTTACATGGCAATGTAACATTGTTGACTCAAATAAAGTGAAATGCAAAATAAAGACAATCTCCTGATTGTGTAAAATTCAATTTTGATTTCATGAGATGTCTTTTCTTTTATAATTTTTCTGGGGCATTTTAGGCCTTTATTTCCATAGGACAGATATAGACATGAAATGGGGGCGAGAAGGGGAATGACACGCAGCAAAGGGCCGCAGGTTGGAGTCAAACCCCTGGCCGCTGCATCGAGGAGTTAACCTCTATATATGTGCGCCTGCTCTACCAACTGAGCTAACCTGGCCACATGAGATGTCTTTTCTAACATATTTTTTGGGAAAGACTTAAAAAGATACTCTGACGATTTAATATTGCATTTCGATAAACTTGGTGGACTGACAAAAGACACATCTAGACAGATATCCTGACTTTTAGTCCCATTATGGGTTGAGCAGCAATAATCCTACATTTTCCCATAACAGAATTAGACCCTCCTTGCCTCCTACATGCCCATTTGTTTTAAGTCCCTTCAGTCTTAGAGAAGTCACAGAAGACATTATACAACTCTTTTCACAGGCACACTACTCTTTGTGACAAGCAAACTGAAAAATTGGCATGCCCCTTAAAATATTTGGTCACCAAATATGTGACTGTTATGAGGAAATAAGGAAAATAATTATGTGTTAGTGCTGCCATGTCTTCAAGCATGCCAGATTTAGTCAGTTTCTACTGAGGTATGTGAATAACATAAGTTCACAGGTAAGAAAGAGAAAGCACTGAGCTCCACATGAAAAGAAGAATTCAATGCTGTAGTCAGTGTAACTTACCATTAGCATAATTCATTTCTCTAATGTTTCCATTTACTGTTTAAAGCATGTAAATGTATTCATATCAAGTTGGAATACTGTATTGACCAACCATCCATCTTGGATGGCTGATCGAAGTATCTTAAGTTCTAAAATAGAAACTGAAGTCTTTCAATTTTCATCAGTATTTCATCAGGATGGATTAGATGTAAGCATTAAGAATGGGATCCTCTAGGCAAAATTATTAATATCTTTCAGATGCTCTTAGTCTTTTTCATAATAACATCAAACTAACACAATATTGCTACACAGACGCCACATTTGACATTTACTTTACTAACAGTTTTTCATTAATATGTCTTACTGAAAACTTTCAATGACAGCAGTTCAAGAAAATCCCTGAAGGGCATCAAGTTCAGTTAGTTACAATTAAGATTGTAACTTTCAGAGCTGTTCTTCTTTCTGTTCTGTTTTTCCCCTCTCTCTCACTGCACTGACCTACATTCATGAACACTGTATTAACTGCTGCGGTGCATCAATATTTGTCTTTAATATACAGTTCACGATAATTCATACTTAAAAGCTGCATGCATACTTTGTGTTTTAGTAGCTGCACATTAATGTGCATGTACTGATTCATCATTTAATAAAGTTAAACTGATCAAAGACAGAATGAAGGAGCACCTGGACTCTAACTACAGCGTGGGCCAAGTCTAATATGATGTTTACAGGCTTGATTCCCAGAGAGTGCAGCTGCAGATTACCCAGACCCACTGGAAGGAAAACATGGTATTTAACAGTGTGTTTTCTTGAAATGTTTTTCCAAGGGGGACATTTGTAGAGAATATGATTTATAAAAGTACATACTTGCATTTCTCCAAAGCCTTCACCTTTGCTCAAAAACTCTTTCAATGACTTTTCGGGCATTTGCAATTCAACATATTCCAAAAGCAGTCAGTGAAAGTGATTTCTTAACTATTGAAGGTTATATTGGGATTCTGTATTTGTGGTACTCTCCATCTCCCAATCTTTTGTATGTCACTGGAAGTTAAAGTAGGTGAAATTGAATTCATCGACCATTTAAACGACACTTTATAATAATATTCTCAGAGGTCTCTGACTCAAAAGAAAGCTGTTGAGCATATTAAAGCCCCTTCAAACTGGATTTGAAATCTTATAGTATTTTACTACTTACTTATAGTATAGTATTTATATATATTCATGACTTAATAGGAAACTATAAAAGTTTAGGTTTGAAAAAAAAACCCTTCTTCCAAGGTAAAGTAAAGGTTAAGGATAGGGAGTATGGGTCCATCCTTTGTCTTAATAAATTCATCTTTTCATTGACAACACATTTCAAGGGCTCAATAGGTTTCCAGTATCATGGCCCTGTATTGTGTCTTTCCATTAATTACCACTGTCTCACGGATTAACATTACAATACTTTATAATAACACACACACACACACACACACACACACACACACACACACACACACACACACACACACACACATACATTTCATAGTGTACAAACAATTTTATATTTGACCTATAACATCTCCAGGGGATAGACTTCTGCTCCAGACAGATTTTTACCAGATTTGACTAAATAACCTGTCAAGTATGTGCCTGCAGGAGATGGATCTGGGCCAATATCAGATGGGGAGATTGTTGTGGGCCACGGAATGAGTATGTCACTGTGTAGTAGTGTCTAGTTGTGTGTGTGTGTGTGTGTGTGTGTGTGTGTGTGTGTGTGTGTAATTATTTGGAATTGTGTGGGGTTAGTGAAGGAGTATGCAGCAAAAGCAGTCTCGGGACAGCAGGCAGTAAACACAGCTGTGTGTTGAGGTGAGTGTGTAAGTGAAGGTAGCAAGCTTTTTTTTTTTTTTTTTTTTAGTTAATATGTTCCTCTCATCCTTTGAAGCGTACAATTGAACCTCAGCTGACTACAGATGTAAGATTGTTCACTATATAAATAGCACAATCAACATTCAAATATAGTTAGTATTTCAAATGTGCAATTTGTCATCACCTCTCATTTCACATGTCTTTTGCATGTCTAACTGGTACCACAGGAGCTTCTGTCTCTGGCTCTTTCTTTTGCACCTTGTAAAATCCATGTCCAGCTCATTCTGTACATAATACATAACAATAACACAGAAACGTTGTACAGCTGTGTGTGATGACCAAATGAGGCAGAAATCCCCAGCAGCTATGCAAACATGTCTGTGCTCCATATGAAATAAACATTTTTCAATTATTCAGCTACATCAACATTATATGCCTTTATATGTGCTGGAAGAACTGAATCCACTGTTGACTGGATCTTGGCTGGATCTCAGGTTTCTCCGATACCTCTAAAGGCTAACCTTTACTGTATCTTGTGATTAAAAAAATACTGCCACTGCTTTATCCTAGACACTTGTTAGTAAGGAATACAAATAAGTGAGTGTTGGTGGTAAACATTTTTCAGGATGTACACATATTGTCGAGTCAGGGGTTCAAAGTGCAGATAATCTATTTGGTGTCATTCTGTAATGTGCATCATAAGTCATCAAATAGATTTTCATCATTATTGTATTTTACATATATATATATATACTGCATATCATATAATATCATGTTACCATTAGTTTGCAAATATGTGATCTTTTTTTTATTGTGTCTTCTTTCTTTTGTTGTCTTGTTGGATCAATCAGTATTTTATATGTTAACCCTTGGATTTAACCAAACCAAGCAAAAAAATATATAACATCATAATGCTAATATACTGTAATGCTACTGTTCAGCTTTACCTTAAGGTGAATATTTGCTGTTCTTGAAAGCCAGATGGTGACCATACTAGAAGTAGGTCACTGTCTACTGGCCCACTGCCCTCATAAGGCCCGCTGTGATTCTGCCCAAAGCCAAGTCTTCCCCTCACTTTAGTAATAGCCCGCTCATAAATAGCTGAAGTTAACTCCAGCTCCTCAAAGTTACCATTCACAGCTGAGATAACTGCAACACTGGTAAACTTAAAATTATTTTCAGTTCTTCCCTTAAAGCCTTGGTTTTGATAAAAAAAAAAAAAAAAGAAGATGAACTCTGACTCAAGTTTGTCAAAAGAGATCAGTAGGAATTTATTATTTGCTTTAAATACATAGACAGCTCTTTCTTTTCTGCCATTGCTCCGCTGATCAGTCACTGGCAGTCATCTCAATCTAAACTCCAAATGGAGGTCCTCCAATACAGAAATGTTTCTGAGACAGCATGATTATTCAAGAACATGTTGTGCTAGAGTTAGGCTCATGGTATGTGTGACTTTTTGCTGAACCAGTGCCAGCTTAGCATGAGGCGATTTGTAGGGTTATGTTGAACAAAGAACAGAGGTAGAAGCCATCTTTTGATAACAAAAAGACATCAAGATCGCTGCAATTACCCCCAAAAATTGAAAACAGGCCAGACGGATAAATTCACATGGAAGTATGACAAAAACACACTTAAAGCCTTTTGCCTCATGCTATGCTAGCAGATCACTAACACTGGATCTGAACAATGAGAGAAAAGAAAGAAGAAGCAGATGATGAGTTAAACACATGGAAACAGACAACACCTCATCATGTTGGTGTCAATCTAGATGAGTGAATCATAGCAATAAAATGCACAGAACTGAGAGTTAACGTGGAAAATAAATACTGCACTGGTTGCTAAATCCTTGTACATTCATCAGGGCTCATGCATTCAGGCATTTGCCTCCCACTTGTCTGGCTCATGTGCTACATTTCTCCAAGTCATGCCACTTTCCTATGAGAATCTTAGCCTATACATTGCATGTTATTTCTGTTGCTGAGATGAACAACTTCACAGTAAAATGCATTTAAGTTAATGACTGATGTAATTGACTTTAGGAAGCACTTTCTGTCAAAGACACAGAGGTGATCGGCAAATTGAGTTGTCCCTGAATAACAATGGGAATGTGCTGTTGTGCATAACTGCATACAACAATAGAGTGCTGAACTGCTGGAGAAGGAGGCATTTAGATTGATAACATATTTTCATCCAGTTGCTGTTTTGGATTTGGGATGATCTACAATCTGACAAAAAATGCTTAAGGTAACAACACAGCACAGTGTGAGTTGTGCTTGGTTTCCTACTGTCAAAATGTGGCAAGTCCTATTTTCATATAAATAATGCTAAAAACACAATAAGTCTCCCTCTCACTCACATCAGAACTGTCACAAGAGTCTCTAAAACCATAGGAGACACTACAGTACATAGCGTAGCCTGCATACATACAAATATACATATATGCAAATACACAAAAACAATAACCCCTCCATGTGGAATAATGGCATTTCTGGATCTGAAATCATAATTTTATATAAAAATATATAAAAAAAATCAAAATGGAACAAAAAAAATAACTGCCATCTGAATTTGTGAGAAAAACAATAATCATCATTGCTGTTCCACTGTGTGATGCATTGCCAGTTAATGAATCAATGTCTTTGAGAATTCACACCATATGTCTGTCCATGGGATTCACACATATGTCCAGAGGCCATTTTTAAAGCAGCCACTAGATGAGTTTAATACTAGAGTGTAAAAAGGTCCACGGACACAAAGAGAGGAACAAGGTCCTTAGCTCTCTGGCCAGCCAGCGAGGTAACATGAATCACTACACATCTATCTATCTACACACTAAGGGATCTCTGACTGCAGGGCATGACCCATGAAGAGGTCAGTTTACCTCTTAACCCTGATCAGTTCAAGGAGACCTGCGTCACTGTTGACATGGAGGGGTGGGCTGGTCCTGTCAACCCAGGCAGATGTTCCACTTTTGTGTATTTCTGTAACACTGCAGACCAATGGAAGTAATTCAAAGAATGCACATTTTCTACCAGGAGAAGGTTAAGTATGTTTATGTTGGTGTGTTTATTGTCCAAGAGTCATATGGTCAGACACTTGAGACAAGTGTCACAATCTGGACATTTGTGAAACCTTCATGATGAAAACAATAGTTTCTGAAAATGACAGTACAACTGACATCTCCACTTGCTTTCTTTTGTTCCATGAAAAAGAACAGCCAAAAGTATGCTGCATCATGCTTTGTCCATCACTGTCTTAAAGTTTTTACTTAAATAGTTTTAGAGACATCATATTCTCATTTCGCGATCAGGACTCTGGTCCAGTGAGGGCTCCCTGGTGCTGATCATGGATGTTGAGGGCCCTTGATTGACTCCAAAGGGAGAAACAGCTGGAGATCGAGCTGCCAAAGGGGACAGCGAAGGGGAGAAGCTGGGGGACATTGCTGCTGATGAAATAGATCCCTCGTGACTGATAGGGGACCTGCGGAGTGAAGCCAAGTGAGGGAATGTCCGTCCAATCACAGGGACCTTGGGGGGAACTGACATGGCCCCTGGATGGGCCACTGATGTGATGAGTGGCGGAGGGTCAATTCTAGGTTTGGGATCCATTTTGTGCTTGGGCTGGAAGGGTTGGCGAGGGTTCTGACTCTGCTGGGCAGTTTCATCTTTCAGCCTGGCAATCTCTGTGAAGACATTAGCCAGAGGCTGGAACTGAGGGCACCAATTGAGTAGGTAATCCCAGTTATAGCTTCCGCGGAGCTCTTCATCACTGGCAACGATAGCTGTGAGGGAACCATCAACTGAAGGTTTACCGTCCTCAGGGAAGGCGTAATCCTTCGGGAGAGAAATGTTGAGGCCGCGACCTACTCCCAGGTACCCTCCTCCATCGTCCCTATAGACTGGGAGTTGGCCAGAGAGCAAGGTCCCACTGAGACTGCCTCCCAGTTTCTTTCCTTTGAACCAGGTGCTGCCCTCCAATGCTGCAGGCTCACAGGAGATATCAGAGAGCTGGTCAGCATCCTGCTGAATTCCAGAGTCTGGTCCTCTGGCAGAGATGTGCTCCTGCATGGATGAGGTGATGGAGGCGACGCGGGGGTACTCGTTTATCATCCTAATCTCATCATCCTCCGCTGCCTCAGCTGATCCTCTTCCACTGGAGTGAGAGGGATCCAAAGAGCCCCCTCTAGTGTAAGGTCCACCACCAGCCACACTCTGATCTCCAGCATAGCCTGGCAAGGCCTGGTGGTAGATCCTCTCCCCTCCTGGTCCTGAGTTGCAATCGTCCAATTTCTGCAGTGCAGTTCCTGACGCAACAGTTCTGTTTCCTGCATCCTGTGCTTTCTTCCTCCTGCGTGATTTGACAAGGAACACCACCACAGCCATGACCACAAGCAATATGATAAAACCAAGAGACACAGCAATGATGCTAATCAGCAGGATGTTGACATCGGGGGCCAGGCCAAAGTTGGTGTTTGAGACATCAATGGAGACCTGGGCTGTAGTGGTGCGAGATGCATCTAGAGGGCTGTGAGCTCTCACATCCAGGGCCATCAGCCTGGCTTCCCGTTTGGTCTTGCCCGAGCCACTGCTACTACTGCTGCCTGAACCATCCGCCTTGAGGAAAATGACCCCAGTGGTTTTGTTTACATCAAAGTACTGAGAGCTAGTGGAAAGAGAATAGAGAACAATACCATCCACCCCTCCATCCTCGTCATTTGCCTGGACCTGGCCAATGCTCTGGCCTTTCTTAGCTCCCTCTGGGACTTCAAAGGAGAAATCTGAGGATGTGAAGAGTGGGTCATACTCATCCTCACCTGTAACAAACACCTGAACAGTTACAGTGGCTGAGTGGTTTCCTGAATCTACCGCCACTGCTACAAAGTTAAAAGAGTTGACTTTCTCAAAGTCAAAGGGAATTTTGCTTTTGATTTCTCCGGAGTTGTGGTCCACAGTGAAGCTGTCTTTTCCCGCCGCAGACCGCTCCACAATGTAGTATTTCAGTTGTCCAAAAACCCCTGTGTCATGGTCTATGGCATGTAGAACAGTCACAGCTGAGTTTGCTGGTTGGTTTTCCCTGATACTGGCTGTCAGGACTTCCACAGGGAAGAACGGATGATTGTCATTTACATCTTTGACCTCAACAATGACTGGAGCAAGTGCAAAATGACCCTGTCCATCTGTGGCCTGGATGATGACAGTATGCATGGACTGGTGCTCACGGTCAAGTGCTCGCTGAAGCCGCAAGGCTCCAGTCCACTGGTCCATGGTAAACAAGTTCACCTGATCACCAGAGCTGATCGTATACTGGACCTCAGCATTGGGAGTTGAGTCTGAGTCTGGCAGAACGACAACAACAGAGCACAATGAATTAACTGGGAGACAAAGAAAGAGAGGAATATTGAAAAAAGGAGAGAGAATGAGAAATAACTGCCCACCTGTAGCAGTCAGTCGTATAATCTCAGTCCCAGCGGCAGCTCCCTCACTCAGAGACACAGTATATTCTGCTCTGCTGAACACTGGAGGGTTATCATTCACATCACCAATGGTTATCACTGCAACAACACTAGAGCTCCTCTGGGGCACACCACGGTCTGACACCACCACAGTGAGGTTGTAAAGTGGCTTGGTTTCAAAGTCAAGCCCCTCAGCCAACAGCAGAGTCCCAACTGTTTGAAAGCCCCGCCCCTCTAGGAACCGCACACTGCTTTCAATCTGGAATGAATTTCCTTCATTCCCGTTGGCAATAGCAAAGTCAAAGCCACAGTTTTCTCGAGAGAGGTCGCTGTCAAAGGCCTCAAAAGTCAGAACTGTTGCCCCTGGGATGGTGTCCTCAGAAACTGTAGCCCTGCAGACAGAAGAACATTACATATGTGAGGACAGCTGTTGAGGTTACACCATAACATATCCAGAATCTAATGAATGACTGACCTGTACTCTGATTGGTGAAACACAGGAGCGTTGTCATTGATGTCAGAGATTTGGACCTGGACAGTGGTGAGGGAGGAAAGTGAAGGCGAACCTCTATCACGAGCTTCAATAACAATACTGACTGACTGACGTTCAGGGTCAAACTCAGCTCTGTGACTGATGAACAGGGTTCCTGGATACAGAGAGCAATGACAGGGAGTCAGACATTGTGCTGGGGAAGTTTTTAAATGTAATGATTTACATATTACTTTCTTTTTAAACTGGAAACTTATTTAGGAGCTAAACTATATCAGGGAGGAAGACAAGGGTGTCTACCGTTGTTGGGATCAATGTAGAAACCCTCCTGGGTTGATGACGTCACTCTGTAGGTGATCTTTCCGTTCTCACCAGAGTCCCTGTCAGTTGCTGTTACTGTGACAACCACACTTCCTGGTGGCGTGTGCTCAGGCAGAGTTACCTGGGGTGCAGAGATATTAATAACAACATTTGAACATCAGGCAAAAGAAACAAATAAGGAGACAACAGATTGCATAAATGCTGTAATAAAATTAGCAAAGGTCAACAGGCACTAAACTCACAGAAGAGAAAATTGCATTTTATATTGTAATTCCTGTTTTTCCTGAGTTTATACTAATGTTGAGGTAATTTCCTGAGACAAAGAAGTAAATATTATACATGATCTCTGAAACCTTTCCCCAGTCAATATTAGGCAGTAAAGGTTTATCACCCCACTGTGTGCACCTTGGGAATGTACATGTGTTTTTTTACAGTGTGTGCAATGTTCTCCTTCTTCTGTAGTCTGAAGTAAGACATTCCCTATCCCTATTTAATTCCCTATCAAACTTTATTATATGTGAAGTATTTCAAAATGTAAACACACTTATTCTGTGCATTTTTGAGGCAGCAATTAGTATGCAATGGACACATCACATTTCATACAACACATATTTATTTTGGTGCCATAAATGTAATCAATATACCTGCATAAAAAAAGAACATCAGTTTGATTTATAAGCCACCCTACCTGATAGAGATCATGGGTGAATGCAGGTGCATTGTCATTAATATCCTCCACCAGTATTGTAATGTTAGCTTCAGTTTGGTGCTGGCTGTCCGTGGCTCTGACAGTCAGTGTGTACCACGTCTTCTCCTCAAAGTCCAGAGGGGCAGTGAGTGATACGCCTCCACTGTAGCGGTGAATCCCAAACTTGCCTAAGGCTGTTGGGTCCAGCTGCAAGGAGTAGGAGAGGGCAGGACTGGAGTCGACGTCATTACCCGTCACAAGAGTGATCTCTGTGCCAATCAACATGTCTGATAGATAGAGAAAGAGATTGAACAAAAAACATGTTAGCTGTATTTAACTTCCTGTGGATACAAGTATGCACAACTACACATCCTTAGACCTGCACAGTAATCGTAAATGTAATATATTTGCTGTAAACTGGTCTACATGATATACATAACCAGAAAGAACAAAATTCCTGCAAATAAAGTACTTACTCTCTGGGATGCGGATTTCCTGGGGCAAGGGAATAGTGGGACTGTTGTCATTCTGGTCAACAATAATTACTGTTAATGTCGCCGAACCAGCCAATCGTGGACTTCCTCTATCAGTTGCTGTAACTATAAGCCTGTGGGTGGACAGAAAAAAAGAGGTTGTCTAAAACGTCTGTTTCTTATTACATGTGTAGTCCTAAAAATGGAATTTTAATGTTGGTGATGATAGAGAATATGTAAAAGAAACATAAAATGATGCCATCACAACTTTGGTTACACATTCACCATGAAAAAAAAGAGTTATGAAAGCAACACTAAAAAAGTTATGAAAGTGTTACAGTGAACCGGAGTTGATTTACAGAGTTTAAAATTGTAGCTTTGATACATCTGGCATGCAGATATTGGTTTGCCTATATCTTCAGCAGACTATGTCAACCTCCCCACCAGCTATACAAACACAAACTAGCTGAGTGAATATGATTCATGATGTGTTACGTCTAATGTTTTCCTTCTATGCATGTTTACCTGTGTGTATACATAATGGACTTTTTCTGTACAAAGCCATGCAGCAGCTCCAATACTTATTACATGTGAAATATAAATCCATCTACAAAATGTGCACATAAAATGGTTCTTGGTGAGGTTATTCAACCACAGATCTGTTCTCACTTGGTCTGGGTAAAGATCTCACGGTCCATGATGGCCGCTGTGGTGATGCTTCCTGTCATCGGGTCAATCTTAAACAGGCCGCTCATGCCTGACGACTGGATGGAGTAGGTCACCTGACCATTTTGGCCCTGATCCACATCCTCAGCCATCACCTGGGAGAAGGTGGAGGATAGGGAAGAAAAAGGGAGAATGATGATTTATTTTGACCCTTTGGAAAACTCCAGTGACCCTAATACCTTTATGACTTTGTATTATTTATTATGCAGTTTTTTTATATTTAAAAGTACTTGTATGATTGGCATTTCATATCCCTGTGCTTCTCTCATGTAGGCCACATAATTCTGCAGCTGGAAGCGAGGCAGGTTGTCATTGACATCCTGCAGGATCAAGTTGATAGCCATGAAAGATGTGGAGGACACTGTTTCAGCCTTCACAACTAGACGGAGTCTGGGGCTGTCTTCAAAGTCCAGCCCCTTGGAGCTCTGCACCATGATTTCACCTGGAGATTTGAGTGGAAAATAAGGCTCAGGAAAATCATCAAATGACAGATTAAACGGATCCACATCTCATTAACATCTATAGGACATAATAACGATGATTGTGTTTTACTGTGAGTTTCACCTGTTGAGGAGCTGATGCTAAAGGCCTGCTTTCTGTTCCCACTGAAGAGGCTGTAGCTGATACCCTTACGTGTGCCATCTGGGTGTTGAGCCTGAGCCTGAGCCACAGCTGTGCCTGAATTTTTGAAGTAGAGCAGAGAAAATATTCCTTAACTGTGACAGTAGAGAGATCTTCAAAGTGTAAAGGGGGACAAAATGACTGAGATGATTATCCTAATCCCTAATAATACAGTATTAATGTCAGACCTTGTACAGCGTTCTCCTGTAGGCTGACGTCTCTGGCATTCCTCGAGAAGCGGATGCCGCTGTACTCCACCTCCTTTACATAAATCACCACCACTCCCTGTGCAGACTGAGCTGGACTTCCCTGGTCCATGGCCTCCACTATCAGGGTCCTCTGAGCCTGGGTCAGATCCCCTAGTGGCTCAGTGGCCTGGATCTCCCCAGTCAGGGAGTTGATGCTGAAGCCCTTGACTGGCATGGCAAAACGGTAAAACACAGAACCGTTGGCTCCAAAGTCTTTATCCTCGGCTTTCATGGTGGCTAGAACCCGCTGTGAACGCATGCTAGACACTTCGACGACCAGCGGATCCTGGATGAAGAAGGGTGTGTTGTCGTTGACATCTAGGATAGTGACTGTCACCTAAAAGGATGAGTTCACATGTGGGTTAAGTGCAAAATGTATTGCTAATATAATGAGCATTAAAAATACTCCAAAATCTGGTATACCAAATATCATGTGAATCATAAATTCAAAACCTTTTTTAACAATGAGTCAACTGAACATCTTCAACATCTAACTCTTTATTTACCTGAGCAGAGGTGTTCCTGGGTTCAGCAGGTGAAAGGTCAACAGCAAACACCTGGAAGCTGTATGACACTCTTTTTTCCCGGTCCAGAGGTGCTGATGTGGTGATAGCACCAGTGCTCTGATCCACACTGAACGCTCCGTGCACCTCTCGGCTAAGGAAGTACAGAACCTTACCATTCAGGTCGTCGTCAGCATCTGTGGCTGACACCTGGATATAGATAAATACATGTTTAGGATTAAATGAGTACTGTTGACATATAATTACTTTTGTTATAAAAGTGAGATATATAGCATGTCAGTTAAATGTTTGAAAAGAGCATCATCCAAAATGCCACTTTCTAATTACCTCCAGAACTTTGGACCCCTCTGCAGCATCCTCTGACACCTCCACAGAAAAGCTACCTCTGCTGAAGACAGGGCTGTTGTCATTGACATCGAGCACTTTGACTTCCACTGTGACAGTAGTGCTGAAAGCAGGGCTGCCTCGGTCTGTAGCCACCACCTCCAGAGTATATTCAGGCCTTATCTCCCTGTCTAGGCCGCGTGACGTGGATAGGGCTCCCGTGCTGGCGTGGAGGTGGAAATCTCCATCAGGGTCCCCAGCTGGATGAAGGATTCATAAGGCAGAAGAAAGAAACATCTTTAAAAAAAAACTACGATTTCTGTGGACTGAGCATTCTGTGCCAACTCTGCACTTAAGTCTAAGTTGGAATTTGCTCCAGACAGGTAAATGGAATGTACTATATTTGAAATAAGACACGAGAATGTCAGAAGTGAGTCTAGGGTAGGTGTATGCAGCTCTGATCTTTCATATGGGAGGAAAAGAGCACTGTCAAAAGCAATACATTCATCCAAATCTTGCATGGCCTCTACTAGACCAAATCTATTCCTCCACACTGTCAGTACAACTTCAGATATCACCAGAAATGGTCCAAGCAAACCTGATGGTTAATACAAGTGTGATTTAGCTGCAATAATTACATATACACAGTTACAATTGTAATAATCTGTCAACAATCTGTAAATTTGATACTGGACCATTTAAAGCCCAAAAAACACCAGAAATGACAAAAATCCATGGTCTCTCCCAGGATATTGTTATTTCCACATTCGACACACCCTCAAACAGCAATTACAGCAATTGTGGTGAACTAAATCACTCTTTAAATCCATTCTAATAAAATACTTGGGTTAGACACACAACACTGTTTCTCACCAGTGATCCTGTACTCCAGCTCTCCACCAGGACCTGAGTCAGGGTCTGTGGCCTTGAGGAAGCAAAGCTCTACAGGGGCCTGGTTTTCTGGCACCTGCAGTCCGTACCATGGCTTCGCAAAGACCGGAGCATTGTCATTTACATCCTGCACCTCCACGCGCACTACAGTCTTGGCAAAGTTAGGAGGCAGCCCTCCATCCCTGGCATACACTACGAAGAGATGGACATAGTTTAGCTGATGAGATGTTGGATCCCATACAACATTTTAAACCAATGTACTTGAGGTGTTCTGTGGGAATAAATGAGCTTGAGCTCAGATCGTCGATGAAGACGATGAATGTAGTCATACCAGTGAGTGTGTAGTGATCCTGTAGCTCTGCGTCCAGTTCCTTCGTGGTTGTGATGACTCCTGTCACAGGGTTGATGATGAAGCCTTCCTCTGTCACACCTCCATACGTCACTTGGCCATTAGAACCTGCATTGAAACACAAGTCAGACGAATACAAATAAAACACACACACTACACAGCACAATAAAGCAAGGCTACATGCAATGTAATAAGGCAGTGCTATTAATTAATCCAATATGCACAGAGCCGCAAGCAAGTCCAAATGAAAGCTCCAGAAATACGAGGCTTTAGTCGATGGCTGTAACTACACATTTTCATTAGAAGGAGCTTGTGGTTTGGTTTAAAGTGATTTGGTTTCTTAAAACCATTTATCTGTCTCTATTGTTTCATTTTCCTACAAAGGCATATGTACTGTATATCAGCTTTTTCTTTTTATAGTGAATTTTGGAACCTTTCTTTAGTTTGATGCTCTATAATCTTGACTTCAATCTAACTTCATCCTTCCTGGACTTGATCCATACTTCTTACAGACCAAAAGACACAAATGTGTTCCTGTGTGGGATCATATAGAATCTACAGAAATTACTTTGTGGAATTATCAATCTGTGGAACATATGTGTACAACCTGTTTTTCCTGAACTATAAGGACCATATTTGGTACCATAAAAAGTCTTTTTTGAAAGTTTTGAAAGTCTTTGTAAAAGTCTTTGTTTTCTTCCTAAAGTACTGTATCTCACCATTTCAAGCATCGTGACTTTACAGTATTTAAATTACACAAATTAAACCAACCTTGGTCCCGGTCGGTGGCAGTAACTGTCAGTACAGTTGTTCCTGGTCCTTGGTTTTCCATCACCTGGGCTTCAAATTCTGCTCGCTGGAACAACGGAGCTTCATCGTTCACATCAATCACCTGCACACACAGCACCTGAGAAGTGGAAAGCTGAGGTATCCCATGATCCTCTGCTACAATGGTTAGATTGAAGATTTCCTGCTCTTCCCGGTCTAGTGCTTTAAGGATGGAGAGAGAGCCTACAAGAGAAAAAAGGGAGAACATTCTAAAACCACCTTTCCTGGATTACTTCACTTAAAATGCATATTCTCATTTGGATTATTTTGAAATGTGTGTGTTGGTGTGTTTGTGTTTGTGTCTGAGTGTGTGTTTGGCTAATGTTTTTGTGAACATATCATTTTGTGTACCTGAGAGAAGATTTGTATGCCTACAAGGACCAGTAACAACAAAACCTTTACAGCTTTGCTTTATGAGACTTTCCACAGTAAGTGAGAGGCCATGGCCAAGCTATTCAATTCTGGCACTTTGCACATGCATTCAAATGTGAATCAGAGCTTTAGACTATCAGTAAACATGTAGGATTATTGTTTGTGCTGGCATGCAGGCAAATACACAAAGAGTCCAGACTACAACTACATAGTTGCCAGCTCAACCTATGACCTCCCCTGCAATTAGGTCATTAGGTTTTCCTCTCTGTACAACACTACAGTATCTGTTTGCCTTTCAATCTGTAAGGCATTAGTTGGTGTGTGTATATGTGTGTGTTTTATGTAAATCGAGCTGGTTCACATAGTCTGTGAATAAGACCACCACTTCAGACTCTGTCTTCATTTACTCTCCTACCTTTCATGTCTACACCCCAAACCCCTGTCATCACCCCGACTACAAGTAGGGTCAGTCAAAGTGAGAGGAAATATGAAATGTGTGCGTGTGTGTGTGTGTGTGTGTGTGTGTGTGTGTGTGTGTGTGTATGTGTGTGTGTGTGTGTGTACTGTTCACAGGAGCGTACAAGTTTAGCTAGCATGCGGTACCTGAGAAACGTGTGTAATTTATAAATGCCGCAGCATGCCTGACTGTTCTCTAAAGCTGAGGCTCTGATGTTCCTGCAGGGTTTTGCTAGCTCCGATGTTTCATCCAAACACAAACAGATGCAAAACATTTATTTTTTCATTCTCCTCTGTAGCCAATTTAGTGTTACTGATACAGTACCAACCATATGATATAGGCGTTCCGACCCTGTCTGGATTAGCTTTGTTCAAACCCAAACTCACATGAAACTATACTTTAGTTCTACCAAAGATTTCAAGGTTTCCGAAGATACAAAATATGTCATACTGAATTTCAGGGAATGACAGACAGATGTGTTCATTTAATGCAGTGCTGCAGCCAAAACAACACAAAATAAGTGTCTTATTTGATTATTTTACTTATATACTGTGAGTCTGACATAGCTTTAGTGATGGAACAAACAGATATGAAGATCTATGTTCAAATATGAATAAAACCTTTCATCTAATTTTGAAGCTACTGTGAAGAAATGAAGGGACATATAAGACACGTTAGCCTTTAAGTGATTATAAAACTAGCAGTGAAGCAGCTGTAATGTGAAATAACAGAAAGTTCATATTGGCAGAGCAGATATAAAATTTATAAGCAATAATTAGGTTAATGATACCCTCACATTATCCAGAAAGTTTGCTAAATGTTCTCGCAAACCAATGCTAATCTGCTTTTACTAGTAATAATACCTTTTACTAGCTTTTACTAATAATAGCTAGCTTTTACTAGCTATTATTAACCATATGCTTAACACCACACAGTATGAGAAACAAACCAGAAGTGAAATCAACCCCTGCTAATGCACCAGACACTTGACAGTAATGAAGTAAAGACTTTCTTCCATCTGGAAGCTGCATTAAGTGTCCGTCTTATGGTTCTTAATCCCATCTCAGCCAGCGCTGAGCACACTCACACCACCCAGCTCTGATGAAGAGAATACACAAACTGTACACATATACAGTATGACATATCAAAGGGTGTCCACGTCCCTAACACAAAATTAAGATCGGTTCCCATGACGAAATCCGTCAAGAAAAGAACACCGAAGCATTATTCAAGTGAAATATTGCTCTAAGGCATTGAAAGATCATCTAGTAAAGAGTGTTATGAGGGTTATGATTGTTTCAGCAGTTGAGACCCTGTAGACGTAGCACTTGAGTGGGTAATTACGATCTTGTGGAAAGTTTTGTTCATCCAAGGGGCTTCCATGGGTGGGATACTGATTATCTATCAATCAAGAAACCGGCAGAAAAGGGCCACATACTACCCCCGCTGTATTAAATAATTCAAAGCAGGACTGTAAATGCACGAAATGATGTGGGGAATTTTACCCTAATCATCCATTGATGGAGTGTAAATGAGGTACCAGGCCCTGTTATATTATTGGAACTTTACGATATTTTTAGATGTTGTGTCCCACACTTACCAGTGTTGGGGTTCATACTGAAGCGGCCAGCGCTGTTGCCTGCCTGGATTCTGTAAGACACTCTGCCATTTTCTCCTTCATCTTCATCTCGAGCCATCACATACAAAATCACAAACCTGTCAGTAAAGATACAAAACAAATTTCAGATTAGAAGAACCACTTTCAAGCTTGAGGTCACGAAAGTAAATGCATTTGACTATTTTTTAACAGGATTCGTAGATGTTCTTCTTCAATGACAGAAATCTGCATTAATAAGGCACCAAAAACAGATTACAGTTAGACATGCCACTCACCCTACAGGTTGATCCTCCATGACGCTAACTGCAGATGGAGAGCTGAAGACCGGAGTGTTGTCGTTTTCGTCCGTCACAAACACTCGGGCAGTGACCGAACCCCAGCGCCTCTGAGAAGGATCCGCTGCCTGATCCGTTGCCCGCACCACAAGGTAGAGGGATGGTGTTGATTCACGATCTAACTTCTGCCCCAGAGTCAGGACTCCACTAGAGGGGTCGAGGGTCAGGAGGTCAGGCGTGTCGGGCCAGTAGTGCTCAATGGAGTAACGCAGCTCACTGTTGGGTCCACTGCCATCCTATAAAAAAGAAAACAGATGAATTAGACAGAACTTGTAAGTGGACCTTGAGTTACCAATCACTGGTTAACATTACACCTTTTCTCAAGCAGGAAATATATTCTGTTTCCCACCTGATCCACAGCCTGGAAGGTATATATGGAAGCCCCTGTCTCTATGTTCTCTGGGATCACAATGGTAACTGGGTCTTCTGTGAACTGGGGAGTATGGTCATTGCTGTCCTGCACGTTGATATCCAGCTGCACCAGGTAGCTGCTGGGAAACGCCTGAGAGAAGTCAGACACCTCGATGTGCAGCGTGTACCTCGACCCCTTCTCGTAGTCCAGCTCGCGCACCAGGTACACGTCGCCCTTTAAGCGGTCCACCATGAAAGTCCCATCATGGTCTGTCCCCCCCACTACCAGGTAGGTCACCTGGCCTTCCAACACACTAGATTCATGCTGATCATGTGGGCGCACAGAGCCAATGATGGAGCCCGGAGCAGCTCCTTCGACTGTGTTCAAGGTCATGGAGAGCATGTTGGGCTTGGGGTTGGACCTGGAGGAGCTGAGAACCTGAAGGAAAGAAAACTAGGGTCAGACAGGCTCATTTCAATCTCAGCATTTCTTCACATAATCATAATTCAGATTGTGTCATGCATGTAATCACTTTAAAATTCTTTTCTTTAATCATCCACATATCTATCCCAAAACAGAGTGAAAAAAACATTTAAATATGCTATTATTTCAACAAAGTAAAGAAGAAAAGTGTCAAGGCGAGTGCTGTGCCGTGTATGTTACTGGATGTGATTTCCTTTGGTATTCTACAGACAATGAAGCTATATGGATCTCACCCCAGTCCATCCCTAAACATAGCCTTGGGCTGGAATCTGTTTCTGTTTTGTTGCTATTACTATAATAACCCTCACAGGCATTCTCATTGTGCATGAAGACATTATGTACAATCCTTCCAGTAAATATCTTGACAATGCGGCATTCTGTCTTCAAGATGAGAGTCAGGGTTTGTGACCTGTGACAAAATAATGAAGGGTGTATTGCAAGGGAAAACTGTAAATATTCCAGTTTAAATAATGCAGAGCAATAAGTGCAGCCTCTGAGAAACAGCCTTAGGGTTCGATTTCGTTCTGGGACAGATCAAAGAGCACTGAAGACAGCAAACATAAGCAGATTTTAACAATCTCTGGTTTCATCATCAAAAATCCACACACACACCATACCCTCGCTTTCGTTACCAAGATCTATTGCAATGTATTGCATCTTTCTGGTGTCTTTATAGAACGTAAATAGCAAGGTTAAAGCTAGAAGATGGGGGACGTGATGTGGATAAAGTGCATAATTTAGCATCACATGCTGACTAAAAAGCTATGTGCAGACATTTTCAGCTAAAATGCCCTACAAACCACATGCCAACTGTTAATGACTATTTAAAAAATCTTCTGTTTCACTGCAGTTGTGCAGCAAGCCTATCACAGCCCACCATGAAACAAAATGGGGCAGTTTTGAAATACAAGTGGAATTCAGCAACGATTGATTTAATTAAGATGTGTTAGCCACAAATTATTGAACATAGGCATACAGCTAGGGGTCTTGATATTATTGAACTCATTTGCGCAAGTGTTTCAATTATCTTGAAACAGATGCTTTACTACACACATCGCCAGCAACTGTAATGTACTATTTGTACTTTTCCTTGGTGTTCCCTAATGCCTACTCTACAGTACACACGCAAGCTAGGTAGTGTGTACTACTTGTGGTGTACAACAATATCCCTGTGTGAATTTACCCACAGCTATGTGAAATACTATCTCAAAATCATTATCTTGAAATGTTACCTCAAGAGAGTGTTTGAATGTGTCGTTACTGTCAGTGTGTCTGCGTGCGTGCATGTATCACTGCCTGCTACTGTACAGTGGTGTATTCCATTTCTCTCTGTGTGCTTTGATGCAGCTGGCTCTCATCAAATCTCATCTGGGAGCATTTGATTCCAAGGTGCCTATTTCCCCTCTGTCTAATCTCAGTGTCACACAAGCAGGGCACAGGCGAAAACTAAGGCAAGTACTCCCACTGTAATTAGCATCCTTTTCCTTTCTGAAATCACATCACATAAAAACACTGAGCTCAATGCCCCACAGTCAAAGCAAACCACCACCCTTTTCTGACTAAATGCCTCTGTGGTCGGCCTTTTTTTTCCTGCTGTTGAATTCCTGATATTGTATGTTGATATGCAGGATTGACCCTCCTACAGAAAGCTCAGAACAATAACTCAGTCCAGACCTGCTCCCTCCTGCAGCTCTGGGTTTCTCACCTTGGGTTTTGGTTACCCCACTAACCTTTGGAACAGGAAACACACACTAGATTGGATAGATGCTTTTGTTTGTACAGGCACAGGATCAGTTTCGCTCCTTCTCATATTTATCCCCCTTTCCAATTTCTTTGACAGTTATACTGTTCACTTTGTGCACAGTTTGAGTAAATTACTCACAGTAAGGAATGCAAAAGGACTGAGGTAATGTAGATGTGACAGTGTTACATGTGGGCACCAGATTGGCCTTTGTTTCCAATGTGACGCACACAACAAATGTGTAGGTGCTGCATGGAATGCATGTACATGCAGCTGGACGATGGATGAGAAAATGAAAATGTACAGATTGTGTTTACCTGTATTCGTAGCTGGCAGGTGGAGCTGAGGCCTGGTGTCCCGTGGTCAGCAGCAGTCACAGTGAGAACGTAGTCGGCTCGTTCGGCCCATCTCAGAGGGGAAGCAGTTCTCAGCTCGCCACTGATCGGGTTAAGGGAGAAACGCTCTGCTCTGGAGCCTTCAGATGATGCAACAGATATGGATATCAGCTCAAAGTTAAAGTAATGATAAGAAAAACAATGTGAATGTAGAGGGAAGGGACACTCACCTGATAAAGAGTAGTATACGGTCCCATTTTCTCCCTCATCTGGGTCTTTAGCCATCACTGTCCCTAGGACGGTCCCTGATGGAAGCCCCTCCATCACCTACAATGCAGAAGGATTATTCACATGAATGTCTTTCTCCAACATACTATGCCTTTTCTGTGTACATTATCTTCCTATAATGTTTATTCCTATTCCTTACTGTACCTTGTCTTTGTTTCCTTTGTAGTACTATGATTGTTAAGATATGAAAAGGAAGTATAGGGTTGATTTCTTTCTGTCCTCAACAGATCTATCTAATCTGCCTTCATTCTCACCTGATGGAGCAGCTCCCTATCCGGCCTGGCATGAGTGAAACTAGGGGCATGGTCATTTTCATCCAGCA
This sequence comes from Sander lucioperca, assembly GCF_008315115.2. Taxonomy (NCBI): domain Eukaryota; kingdom Metazoa; phylum Chordata; class Actinopteri; order Perciformes; family Percidae; genus Sander; species Sander lucioperca. The sequence continues at coordinate 16,285,224 of NC_050185.1, read as the reverse complement.
CAGTTATATGAGCAGTGCCGGTGGCGCTGCGAGGAGGCGTACCCCCGTCCTGTACCACCACAACTAGCTGGTAGCTGGACTGCTGCTCTCTGTCCAGGGCAAGGCGGGTGCTGATCTCACCTAAAGAAAAAAGAAAAGGCTTTAGCGTGCATTACTTGCAATAGTTAGGGAATAATTGCCGTTTAATTGAATTGACTAACAGCAAATCATTATTTTCTCAAGGGAAATCAAGCTGGTATTAGTGCTGCTTATAGAGTAACTACATTTCAGCCAGTGTAACCCAATTACAATAAACGGCTTTGAGTGTTACTATTACTATTCTTAAATTCAAATACAAAAACCAAGTCATGGTGTTTATCTTCACCTGTTTGTGAGTTGATCAGAAAGTGCCTGTTGGTGTGCAGCAGCCTGTAGGTGAGTCGCGCATTTAGTCCTGCATCTCTGTCCGTTGCAGATACCCTTCCAAAGCCTGTCCCTGCGAGCAGGTTCTCTCTGACAGCTAGGAACACCCTCTCCTGGCTCAGTCTTGGGGAATTGTCATTCTCGTCGGTTACCGTCACCCTGACTGCGGCACTGCCAGTTCTCCCCACTCCTCCTGGGCCTGAGGTGGCCAGGACGGTCAACAGGTACATGTCTTTGACCTCTCTGTCCAGAGAGCTACGAACAAACAGCCAACCACTATCTGGCATAATGCCAAAACCGGCAGCGTCACCGTCAGGCCTAAGGCGGTAGAAAATAGAGGAGGAGGAGGAAGATGAGGAGCTTCCACCATTCCCAGAAGCCTCTCTGTTCAGTGCTCGAACCTGGAGGAAACGTGTATTGAGAGGTGTGTTTTCCCGTAGCTCCACGCGGTACGTCAGGGTGTCAAAGTTAGGGCCTTGTGCATCTTGGGCTTGGATGTGGACTACAAGGGTGAAGGTGGAGCTAAGCTGAGGCGCTCCGCCATCCTTGGCAACCACCTGAAGGTCATAGCGTGGGACACTTTCGTATGACAAACTCCCAATCAGACGTACCTCCCCGCTACCTCGGTCAACACCAAACGTTCTCTGGCCACTGCTGCCTGCAGCCCCAGCAGAGACCAGGTCAAAGCTAAGCTGACCGTTATGACCAGAGTCCTTGTCGGTGGCCTGAATGCTATAGATAACATTCCCCATTTTGGTGATCTCAGGTAAAAGGAGGGACTCCGATGAGGATGGGAGGAAGGTGGGGGCATTGTCATTGACGTCTGAAATGGTAATTCGTACCCGGCTGGTTCCATACGCTGGAGGAGAGCCGGAACGTGCCTGGATCTCCAGGTCGAGACTGGAGCAGGTCTCATGGTCCAGAGGAAGGGCAGTGCGAATTGTACCAGAGGCAATGTCCACTGTGAAGTAACCATCAGGGTCCCCGGTGGAGATGGAGTAGAAAATATTCTTAGAAACACCTGCATGGTCGACACAAAAATACAGCAAAATTAAGAATGAGAAAAAGACAGTGATAAAGGAACTAGAGCTGCAAAATATCATAAAATAATGAAAAGGAATGTCACAATTTTCAAGAAACCAGGGTAACATCTTCAAAATGCCTGATAAACAGTTTACAATAACAAAAACAGAGACAAGCAGCCAATAATCACATTTGAGAAGCTGGAACCAGCAATTCTTTAGCATTTCTGCTTGATAATTATTTTTACTAAAGATTAATCAACTAAATGTTTTGCCACTCGAAGGTACAGAAAGAGTTTCAATATACTGTATACAGCCGTTGATTATCCACTTGTCCCACGTGGCCTAATTAAAGCATACCCGACACAAAAATCACATGACAGATCCATATCCGCTTTTGGATGACTGGGATGTGGTGTGTTTATTATTCTTGTGTTAATAAAGAGCTGGATTCACTCAAAGTGGGTGAGGGGATAGAATCACAGAAAGCCTTGTGCAGTTACACAGACAGAGTAAGTGTTGCCCTGTCCACTGCACAACTGTGAACACTTCATTTTGACTCCCACTCAGAATTACAGCCCCATCTAACTTCATTTCTCCATCAAGTCTGGCCACAGTGAAAATAATTCCCACTAAAGCCCACGCTGTGTGATGGATGTGATTTCTTAATGGAGTGTATGCTCTTGTTGCTTGCGTATTTGTACAACTGCTGGAGTGAGAGGTAAGACATCATACTCTCTCCAGCCCATTAGTGCATTTTTGTCCTGGTACTTGTCAGAAAGATGAAACCAGGTAGAGAAAGACACATAAAACAGGTTCCTCCTGGCAAACCATGTCAAGTAAATTGATAAAAGCATGCCTGGTACGACTAAAGGCAGAACAGACATCGACATATAGTGGAGCAAAGAGAAAGGGAGGACTTGAGTGTACAGGCGTCCTCACCTGTCTTTGTAGCGGCTCGGACCACTCCCACTGCGGTCCCCCTGAGGACGTCCTCGGATACAGTGAAGAAATACTGCGCCTGATCAAACACGGGAGACACCACCGAGCCTCCCACCACACTCACGTTTACCCTGGCATTGACCGGCGCTGTCAGACCACCGCCGTCCTCGGCTGATATCACCATGGAGATTACCGTGTTGGCTTTGCCATGGAGCGAGCGAGAGAGGGAAATCACACCTGTAGAGAAAGAAAGATGAACAGATAAGATGAATTACTCTATATCCTTTTTGGTTTTTAAACACTCCAAAGCAGGTTTCACAATAGTTCACCCATAACACACACAAACTGAACAAACATGGGTGACACACACACAAACACACACACACACACACACACCCATAGTGCGTGTCACTATCATTGTGGGGACCTGTCATTGACATAATGCATTCCCTAGCCCCTTACCCTAACCTTAACCATGACAACTAAATGCCTAACCTTAACCCTTACCCTCACCCTAACCATAACCTAATTCTAACCATAATCCTAAAACCAAGTCTTAACCCTCAAACAGCCCTTTAAAGTTGTGGGGTCCAGCATTTTGGCCCCACAAAGCTGCCCCACAAGTATACTGTATTCCCGGTTTTTGGACCCCACAAATATAGTTAAACAAGAACACACACACACACACACACACACACACACACACACACACACACACACACACACACACACACACACACACACACACAGACAGACATACCTGTGTCCTTGTTGAGAGTGAAGAAACCAGAACCTCCTGCAGGTACTGTGCGGTAGGTCACCCTGCCATTTTCCCCAGCATCAGGATCATTCGCTGTTACCTTGACAACGGAGGTTCCCGGGGCACTATGGGTACTGAGACTGACTGTGTAGAGGACTGGATAGAAGATGGGCCGGTTGTCATTGATGTCCACCACTGAGACCCGCACGCGTGCTACTGAGCTCAGGCCACCCTGAAAAAAATATAATCAAGGAGATATAATAAGATTTTCACATTAAAATATGAGTACACATGATCATACCAGCAGGCACCAATGCTGTAATAATATTGTAAACCACAACTGACTAGTCTTGACACAAAGAGAGGCTAAATCATAAGAATAGCTATTTTGGTTAAATTACATCATCCATACATTGAATTTATTTTCTATCCATCGGTGAAAAGCGAAAGAGACTTTCATGTTATAAAACTTCAACAATAGATTCATGTCACACTGTAAAGATGAAGCAGCTGGAAAGGAATACAGAAAGACGAGTTCTCTGTTGAAGATCTCTGAAATATGGAGCCAATCAACAGTTACACTGTATCTGCTGGCTTAGTTTTACGAGACCATTAAAAACATGGATAGTCGAGACGAGCTGAATTAAGCTTGGAATGTGCCAGTGGTGGGAGAGAAGATGCATTGTGGGGGTTAGGTGGTAAATTATAGACCTGAATTCAATCTTTACTTGAGCATGGGTAAAAAAAAGGATAGAAAGTATGAACACTAGTAGGATGCTAGTGCAAAGACTGTATAAATGTGGTCAAGACATTGTATTTAAATTTAAAATTGACTGTTCAAATGGATCTGTTTTCCTACTTCTTTACCTTTTTCCTCCCCACACTCCCTCTCTGTTTGCTCTGATTGCTTTGCCATGCTGTTGCGGTTCCCCTAGATTTTCTTTGAAGACACACAGTGAGAGACAGGACGCTGTCTTCTTCAAACACGTCTCTTTGATCAGATTTTTTTGAGTGCAGCTGTACACATCTTTAATTTGCTTTCTGCTTCTGGCTTTAATCAGAAGCAGCATCACACACTTAGCGGGCAATGTGTTTGGTCATGGAGCAACACAAAGAACTAGAGCTTTGACTTTAGTTTGCTGTTTTGGTCTCTTTCTGAAGTCTATTTCAGTAATAGGGCTTTGATTGTACAAAATAGGAATGCTTTTTTGGGAAATACGCTAATTTGCTTTCATCGAAGTTGGATGAGAAAATTGGTAACACTCATGTCTGTGGGGTAATTTGAAGCTACTGTCAGCAGCCAGTTAGCTTAGCTTAGCACAGACTGGAAAAGGGAAAACTTACCTGGCAGAAACTCTAATTAATTACTATTTAACACATTATATCTTGCTTGTTTAATCTGTACAAAACCTAATTATAAAAACAACACATTGTGGTTTCACAGGGTGTTTACCTTGCTTGTCTAGCTGTTTTCCGCTGCTTCCAGTCTTTCTGCTAAGCTAAGCTAGTCTGCTAGCAGTATAGTTCATATTTATTGTACAGGCATAAGACTGGTACTGTATTGATTCATTCAACTCTTTGAAAATGTTGAACTATTTCTTTAAGGATTAATTTGTCTGACAAGATGAAATGGTTACAGAGATGACAACTACTTATTGTTATTCCTTTATAGTTTTAGGTTAAGAGTGTTCTTACTCCATCTGTTGCAGTGACGGTCAAGTCAAACTTGTCCAATCCCTCATCCCGGTCCAAAGCTGTGCTGGTGCAAATCTGGCCAGTCTCCTTGTCAATTGTAAAGTGGGTCGGTGCTGCACTCCCCGAGGCAGAACCCAGGATGTAGGATATAGCACCAAAGGAACCACGATCCTCATCTGTGGCTGACACCTAAGGGAAAAGCGACACCAGGTAAGACACGGACAGTCCACCAGGGCTAAACAGCCTGTGACACAAAAAGAATCACACCAACACATCTAGCAGGTTATCAAAATCTGTGTGAAAGAAAACATACATGTGTCATAATTATTATATACGAGCTAAGGGCCTTTCTGTTATCACAAGAATGTCCTATATTACAGTCACCTCACAGGCCCATACATCTGCACTTGTCAAAATATCACACACCATATCACTACTTGTTATGGTTTCCAGAGTACTATAAAAAACGAGCATCTGTGAGAGCAATTCACTCTTATAGATCACAGATATACTGCATGTAAAAAAAAATATGGATAGATCTCCCCCACAGTGTGTGCAAAATGATAGGTGGTGAGGTTACCATGGATACAGAAGGAGGAAACTGACTGGTAACCTTTAGTAGAGGACAGGAAAGTTTTGAGGTTGTGAGTTTGGTTCGAGGTCAACAGAGGCACTTTGATGAATGAAGAAAAGGTCAAACTGGTTTTCAACGGTCATTTAAATAAGATACAGACTGACTGACTGACTGACTGACTGAGAGAGCCATTTAAACACACACCTCAGACATGAATCCCTATTACATTTTTGGCTGGTCCGCAGCGACCAGCCCCATGACCCCCTGTCACTGAGTGATGAAGTTCCACCATTGTTCATAATTGTCATGGGGTGAAACCTTTGTCTGGTCTGTTTAACAAAGTAACTAGGTTTTGACCGAGTCCCCTACAAAGGACTTCAAACTGTTGTCACAAAGACACTTAACAGACACAGGCCTTGACCGTACCTTTGACTTTTTTGTCTAATCTACCTAACATCCTTCTTCCTACTGCACACACACACACACACACACACACACACACACACACACACACACACACACAAATATGCATTGTCTGCTCCGATTAAAACACTAAAAAATCCAAATACGACAAAGATTTCCTTGCAAAACACAAAAGGAAAATGTCTTCTGTGCTCCAGGGTCCTGACTGAAGTTTTACACCGGTCCATAATATGTATGTTTGGTGGCGTTTATGGTGCTTGTTAAAAGTAGCATTCTCCCTCAGATCTCGAAGCCTTGAAGGCGAGCCAAGATCCAGGAGACCTCATGACATCACTCTCTGTCATATACAGTTTTTCTCATGAGGCAACAGTAAGAAAGCTCTAAATTTCCCCAGAAACTTTTAGTTTAATTTGGTTTTTGTGTAAATACTGATTAAAGTTTTCTGACGAAGAAAGTATATTCTACTGAGTCTGAAATACGATGAAATGCTGTACATGATAATGCAAAATTCAATATACAAAGACCATTACAATTAGAAAGCTAGATAAACAATAAAGATAAAAGACAAGTTGTATATCATACATTGTGAAGAAAAGGGTATAATATATAGTATATCTGACCTTTTAGCTAAATTTGACTGTATTCTCTTAATTAATAGAATATACATGACGATGACTATGGGATGGGAATTATTATTCTCAAAACCTCATTTTGTTTTCTTTTTCATATAAGTGGCCCCTATATGATGTTGTAATATCCTCCTACAGTTTAAAGTGCATAATAGGTTGGCTTTATACATCCACCAGTGTTGCCGTAGTGTTTTCCACCGCAATCAACTTCTCAAAAAAGGGTTAAAATTGAATAAGACTGATATAAACGACATATCTCTTATTGTACATGTCTAAGCTTGTTGTTTAATGATTTCATCATTAGTCTGAATCCTACATGGGAACTTGCCCTGGCCCTGAACCCCAAAGAGCCCGGGACCACCATAGCAGACATCCGGCAATGACCTTCCTTCCGTCCCACCAACACACGTCTTCACCATTACACTTACCTACTGGCTATGGACAGACAGACATAAACACTACCACCATGACGCATACTGTTGCTCATATAGGATATTAAAATATGGGAATATTAGAACAGCTCTTTCAGGGTTTTTAGTCGCAGTGTTACCGCAGCTAGACGGTTGTAGTTTTGAGGAGTCATACTGTACCCCTTCCTTTGGTCAGTGTTTACAGCTGAGGGATTTTAGATCATTGCTGGGACTTCCTTCAGAGTACAGTGTTGAGACTAACACAACCTTTTGGGATCTATGCACATGTCTGGGTGTTCGTCATATCTTTCTGACTGTCTGTTATGGATTAGCCACCTGTGGTGATGAGAACAGGACGAACGTGTTCATGCTCACACACAGACACCCGCGTATATGATGACCCTATCCTTTTCACTAAATCTAATTAAAGGGGCTTTAACACCCATGACCGCCCACCTGGTCATAGGGTGACTTCATCGTCACCTCTATCTTTACCCCATAAATTCCGTTGTAGATCACAAACAAAGACGAGGGAAAGGGTGCTCTACCCTGGATAAGGCTGTAAAGAAGACATGGCTGTGTTTGTTAGGTTTATCTGAAAATACAGGGGTTGGGCACAGTATTCATAAATACGCTTGGAAGTAGTTTTTGACGGAAGGCTTGGACTGGAAAAGGCTTGCATAGAGTCCGGGAACAAGAAGGAGAGCAGGACATTGATTATCCACACACTCTAACATTTAAATAGCCACAGCACAGCAGTATGGTATGTATTCTTCATGCAGGAAAAAAATATGCAAGACAAACACAAGGTTGCACTAAGAAAACGCCTATGCAAGCACTCTTCATGGCAAACTTGGGAGCTATAAAATAAAAGATGTAATGATTTGGGTTGTTCTGCTGCAACATACTACATGCAGTACAGTAGTTCTGTGGTTCCAGATTTAAAGTAGAACAACAACAAAAAATGCAGAGGGACAAAACAGATACAGAAACAAACCTGCAAGGTTGGAATACATGACAGTACTGTCAATGCACAACAGTTTGAAATGTGTACCAGAAGAAAATCATTTGAACCCTCCAGAAAAGACAGGAGCTTGTAAGAATCAACTCTGTTATCAGTACATTTCCTCCTGTCAATCCATCTCACAGCACAGCACCAATGTTTAGTTTACACTGCACAGGCCAGAAGGATGGATCAAACTGACATGCCGATTCGATACCAGAAACTCCTCTCCCAATATGTTGTAGTATCCTGCACTTACAAAACGTATCTCGACTAAAAAAAGGAGCATGATAAGGTGATCTAGTAAACACACACAGTCAACATGTCTTTTTAAATCAAGAGATCTTGTGGGCCAGACGAGGGTGTTTGCCAGGGAGGAATTCCTCCCACGCCAGAGCCTGCTCTCTGATGCATGACCAGCCAGCCAGCATTGGCTCTGCACACCTATTCCTCATTGTACTCTCCGGAGGTTTCCCGCTGTGATAAACATAAGACTACATGGCAGCACATACACAGACAACAGCCCATACCTTTCAACATCTAAATATCACTTGCTCTTAAGTATATATGCTTGCATAGATATTTGTGGGATCTTCCACATTTACACGTTTCTGAAAGTGGATGGCAGGGTGGTCTAGTCGTTAGAAGGCCTGGTTTTTAAGGTCAAAAGTTTGGTCCCCATGTTTTTGTAATGCTTTGGAGCAAGACACTAAACCTTTAAAGTGCGTTATTACAGTAAGTTGTTTTGGATGATGCAGCATTTACAGATATGCAGTTAACATTCACATTCACATCCTACGTTATTATTTTAAATAGCCATAATGGTGGTTTTGCAAGTTGACTTTCATAGATTATTGGCATGAACTGAAACTAATGGCTGCCTGGAAGGTGGTGAATGTCTGGAGTGTGGTTCACTTTGGAAAATGGCCTGCAGTAATGCTAAGTATACACAATTTGTAGTTAATGGGCTTAAACGTGTAAAACTGCCAATGTGGTTTTTTTCTGTGGGAACTCTGATATCCCCACCTGGTGTCATATAATGCAGAAGTGTCCTATGAAAGGAGCATGGCTCAAACATGTCTGTTAATGATAACTGACATACAGGCAAAACATTTAAAGTTTATAATCACTTCTAGCTGTACAGTTTCCTTTTTGACTTGGAAGGAACTGGTCTTTCAGAGCATTTATCAGTGGAAAAATCATCAAAACACAAACAGACTTAAAAAATGCTACAGTTAAGCATCTGCCAACCATCTGAATTTGTAATACATGAAACATAAATTCAACCAGCATGCTTTCCGTTTAAGATTGTCATGCAGTACTTTGATTTACCTATCACGTAGTTCATTGACCGACTACTATAGACACAGACTAAGTCTCACAAAGCCCACGTCAGCCTCGTAAGGACTATGTGAAAAACAGTCAGGAAGAGCGTGCCGAGTATCGGATTCAGCCAGGACTCATGCCTGAAGCTTTTTGTCCATAGAGAGACATTCATCCCTGGCTGGGACAGTAGAGGAGCGATCACTCACTGGAGCATTAGCAAAGATCCAGACCTCATCATTCATTTGCCGCACTCGTCTTCACAAGCGCTCTCTCTTTCGGTTTCTTTGTGTCTCTACCTTTCCACTTAGCCTTTCTCTATCGTATGTTCCCACTGTCATTCTCCTTCTGCGGATACATGGATGGGTGGCTCTACACTGAGATGACAGATACAAACCTAACCCTAACTCAGCACTCACACACATCAGAGTCGTTTGTCAGTGGTATTCAATGCTGCAGAGAAGGAGTGATCTCCTGTCTGGGGTGTGGTGCAGATTACCAGGTAGTGTCTGATGATGATGATACCAGTGGGCCAACATCTACGCCAAAACCTTCGCTACTGTAGCGCCCACATCTTCAAACCTCAGCGAGTGACAGGTGTTATATGGCTTCAACTGTCTTGTTTGAGGTTTTATTTGCTTTTACTTCTAGTGGATTATGTTTTTCCTCTTTCCGTCCTTCATTATACTCATGGCTTGCCTTTAATATATGTTGCTGTACAGCATCTCCTCTCTCCTTTCTTCTCTATTCTCAGCTTGTCCAGATGTGAGCGCTGGTCCAGGTATGTCCTGCTGTTCTCTGCAGTTTGTCTCCGTAGACATCAGTTTAGTGTCAGAGGGAGTCTGTGCACGGCTGCTCGGACGCAGCTGCAGCTGCAGCTTTGCTGCGGCTCTGGACTTTTATAGCTTCTCATGAAAGAGACGGAGAGAGAGAGATTCTATAGGCTTTCATTGTAAAACCTGTAAAACACAGAGAGTTTTCCCAATCTAATCTCTTCTTCCTCTGGCTGGTGCCAGCCCCAAATGTTTATAAAGCGACCATCATCTAAGAGGTCAAATAGGCCAATAAGAAGCCTAATATTAATGCAAATGTTGTCCCACTGTATGCAGAATTAAAGGATGATTCCGGTTTATTACAACTTGGGTCTTACTTTAGTAGTATTGGCCATCATTTCTATCAGTTGTGCGGTTATGACATTGTACTCTGGCTTTAAACTGGCATTGATTTTTAGTCTTTTTGACTTGTTTTTCCTCATTTAAATCATAATTTTGGTCATTTTAGAATATTTTTTTTGCCATACGCCTTGATTTTCAAATCTTTGGCAACTCTTAGAGTTCCTGGTTGATTGTTTTCCATGACTGCTCACGTTTCTTTCTTCATCTGACTTACTTTTAGAGACGTCACTGCATTCCCAGATGTCACAAATTAACTTGATGAGCACAATCTTATTATTACTGATATAACTAAAACCTATAATTAAAACCAAGCTATAAAAAACAGGAATTATCCTTTAAAGTAGCAGCAATGACCATAAAAGAGCATGATAGACCTGGAGCTGGTGAACTGAATGCATCATTGTTGGATAATTGCACGCAAGCTGAAGTTATTTACAACAAACTGAAATAGGAATAACTGTGTTGGAGTGTCGGATAGAGCTAAAACATAAATTTAAAATTGTTGCTGTTTTAACACTGACACATTCCTTTGCTCTCCAGCTGCATTCCTCGCATTAGGCATTCTGCAGATCTCCAAATCAATTTCTGCCTTTCTGCTGCCAATGAGTTGAGGCACTATGGGTACAATTAAGATATATGGCAGGGAAGGAGAGAAGGGAGGGGAAGGTCGGAGTGAGGGGGAAATAGTTTGGCAAAGGAACAAAAGGCAGGGCTAATGATAACATGAGACCTTGAAATGGGAACGAGGAGGACCGAGGTTTCATGTAGCTTTTCCTTCAATCTCCATTCCTCCCTTGACCTCCCCTTTTTCTTTTAGCGTCTCCCCTCTTTTCTGTCCTCTCTCTCCCTCGCTCGTTCTTTCAGCACCCTATTACGGAAAGTGCTTGTTGTCTTTCATGTGGAGTTCACGGCTGGAAATGATTAGGAACATCAAACCACTGAAGGGAAGAGAAGGGGAGGGAGGTGAAAGAGACAGAACGAGAGAGTTGACTTCTATATTTGGAAGAAAGAATGCTAATATTATTAATGAACATAATAAGGGAGGCCGCTACAAAAAGTCTCTCTGCCTCTTTCTCTTTAAGTCTCCCACAAATGTGCATGCTTGTAAACACATACACACACCGCAGGACACATTTGTAGATGTTCCACACTCAAAGCAGTAAACTATACCATACAGTTACAGCTTTAGCCCATGGAGTTTAACGTGCAGACATGTGGTGTGTGTTAGGAAGTTTATCTTTGGGCTGCATCTCATGTTAAAGGACACAGGAGCCGTTGTTAAGGCATATTCACGAGTCCAACCATCTTGCATTTATGTCTGATGTTTGGAGTTTTCCATCCCTATATCTGGTATGTTTATTTTTCAATGATATTAGTCTGTTATGTTTTACCCTCCACACACTCAGAACAATGTTAGATTTCAATATGTAACTGGAATAGGAAATAATCAGTGCTACCATCCCTTTTAAAGATAATTTTTTTGGGGGCATTTTTTCCCTTTATTAGACAGTGACAGTGGATAGACAGGAAAGGGGGAGAGAGATGGGGGATGACACGCAGTAAAGGGCAGCAGGTCGGATTCGAACCCGCGCCGCTGCAAAAGACTCAGCCTACATGGGGCAAACGCTATTAGTGGGTGAGCTAGAGGCTGCGCCGTACCATCCCTTTTAAACTAGACATCTCCAGCACTACAATGTCCATCACCATTAGCTCTATGAATCAACAACAAGCTGCCATCTCTTTTGTGAAAATAGGTAGAGGAAGAAAAGAGGGGCCACAGACGGTGAATGGAAGTTAAAAGTGTGGTCTGGAAGAGATAAAAAGCTAGTTACAGGGATGAACAGAGGGAACACAATAAGGGGTGACATCACCTTACTGGAGTGATAAGAGACGAAGGGGATTTAGATGGTAGTGATTCTATCTTGGGCAAAGCCCTGCAATGTGACAACTCTTAACCCGGGTTTGCAACTGTGTGTGCCTGTCTACTGTATGTGTGTCAGTGCCTCCCTCTTTAAAAGATTATTTTCAAAGGGAATCCTGTGGGCTCTGAGTGACAGCTGGCCTAATCAGTGCAGAAATCAGCCCTATTTTTTACTTACTGTTAAATATTTATAGGCGTTTAAACCCTGTCCTTCCGTCTGTGTCCAAGGCCTCAGCAAGACTCACTCTGGCTGGTGCGGCAGCTGCTAGCAACAGAGGTGCATATCTGTGAAATACCATGGATTTTATTGTCACTATCTGCTAACAGGGAAGCTAATGAAGAGCTTTGGGTCAGTTGTCAAAGCTGAAGGGTGAATGTGCACGTTCACCACCCACAGAGACGAATACAAATTGTCACTATATATTCACGCTTGTGGTCATTAAATGGTCTTAAAGGTGCTGTAGGTAGGATTGTGAAGATCCAGGACTTAGCCAAAACATTTGAACATCAACAACTTCTCAGTCCCTCCCCCCTTTCAGCTAAAGCCCAAAACGGTCTCCTAAGCCCCTCCCCCCACAAGGGAGAATGAATGCGTGTGCATGAGCAGTGATTGACACGCAGTTAGACACCCCCCCCCCGGCCCCGATTGGTGCATCTGAACAGGGAGCTGTGGATTTTTGCAAATCGCACTACAGGCTGTAGGTGGTGCCAGAGGAGCCCGATTGTTTTTTTTAATTACCTGCTTCATGTAGTTCTACTGGAACATAGGGTCAGTTTCAGCAAATATGACAGAAAGCTAGTTTTATAAGTCTTACCTACTGCACCTTTAAGTCTGCATGCAATAGAGGCAATATGGCCCACGATTATCAAGACTTGTTTTTTTTAAGCATAATTAGGGAAATTAACATTGCGTCCTCATGTCAGTAATCAAATTTGGACATCTGTGAGCTTAATGAGGCTTAACGCTGTTCCATTGTTGATGAGCAGCGCAACTGTTCTGTTTTGTATATTCTAATAATATCAAAATATACTGTGAAAGTGAAGCGAAAGCTGCTAAAACAGAGAGAACAAAATACATGACTGAATAGTTTTCTCTAGGCCATCATCTTTGATTTACACATGAGCTCTGTACTATAAAGTGAGAGATGATTATCACTGATTGCCTTCCAGTTCTAATTTAGCTCCAGAGATGAAGACAAAACAGTAATTAAGAAGTGAGAGAGCACAACGACGGACTGGAGCTGGACCTTAGACAGGGGACTGCTGTCTGAGACTGTCTGAGCTGTTGTTGTTTTTTTAGATGAACGAGAGGATGAATGATTGAGAGAGAGCGGCCCACGGTTGCCTCAGGGACACCGCTCTGGGTAATTTTGAATCCTCTAACTAGCTTAAACGGCAGTATGTGTTTAGGAGGATGTTTCTGCTGCAGCATTTCTCCCAGAATGGGAGCAGACATGTGTGTGTATATATATAAATGTTGGGCATTTTAGTGGTTTATCCAATAAAAACATGACAAAGAGACAGAGAGAGTGTGGAATCTGTTTTGTTTTTTTCCTCCACTGGGACACCACAGGATTTTATTTCTCTTTGACAAGTGTGTGGGACTCTCAGACCACTGTAAAGAGTATACCATTAGGAGCAGGCATTTGGAATTTAAGGGTGAGCATCTTGTTGATGGTTATTGTTTCCAATTTGTATTTTATGTTCACAGAATGTCAAGGGAAGAGGTGGCTAGAAGACAAAACTCCATCTATCTACTCTGTCGGACATTTTTTTGTTTGTGGGCTTTGCATATTGGCAAATGTTGTGACACACAATTTGTGTGTGTGTGTGTGTGTGTGTGTGTGTGTGTGTGTACGTGTGTGTTTTGTGGGCAGACACAGTGAGCAGTTCTGATTATGACTATTGATTGGTCCATCTGTGAGAGCAAAAAGCATAGAAAAGAGGAGATCAATAGGTGTGAACAATCTATCATGAAGACAGCTGCTGAAGGAATGGAAAGAGTCAATATCAACTTCCTCCAGAGAAGTAACGTTTTCTAAATGAGATTCTGTCATTAGCGAAAATTCTAAATCTTATCAAAAGTGGAGACAAAATGGTAGCTTAAAGCTTTGAACTGTGATAAATCGTGTGTTATATATATATATATATATATATATATATATATATATATATATATATATATATATATATATATATATATAATCTTATCTTTATGTTTACATTTTGTAGGGAAGTTTTTCCTGATAAAAATGATGTCTTAAAATAAACATTATTACCACCATCACTATCTTAGTCTGAGATGCTAAGACAAGGTTTTCCAATCCAGGCCCAATGGGAAAACTCCTGCCTTCTCAATAACATGGTTCAAGTTGATACCAAATAGAAATACACAAAATACTTTCTAAACATGCTACACAAAGGTTCAGGCTAATCTCTGTTAATTGCATGGCTTCGCTCCACTAAACCAAAATAGTGTCTCTGTAGCCTCTGTAGCCCTCCACCTATTTAGTCATGCTTCCTGGATGTGATCCCTGAGGCTGTGGGATAGTTTCATCATGGCCTCGTCATACACCATGTCAACAGTGAGCTGTAACACTAAGGACAATGGGTGTAAGTTAATTAATGCCAGACTCCAGCCAAATAATGCTAAATGTTGGTTGTGACTGGTACATTTTTCTCACAGCCACAATGGTGCACTACCATCTAGATATCCTAATTGGGTCTTGGCAATAATTCAATATTATCATTTATTGACTTTTAGTAATATCATATTGTTTACCGTTGGTGTCCAAATTAATGAGTCCAAGAAAATTGTAGGTAAAAAAAAATTAAATTAGTTATCGGAAACTTTGGTTTACAGAGTTTAAAAAAAAAATGTGAAAAATATATATATATTTTTTTTAATATGCTATTTTAAAAATGTAACTGGCTGGTAAAACGTCAAAGCAACATGGGGATTTCTGGATGTATCAATTGACTGTGGCCACTAGACTTTTATTTTTGAGGCGCAGACTTGTTTTAACAGAGAACCTAAACACGGCTCACTGAAAAACCACAAATGTCTCTCTACCACTCCCGCTCTCCACCAAAAGATCAAAACATGGCAGATAAAAATGGCTGACCTGACCTCATACAAACCGAGAGGTAAACTCCAAAAATAATTTGTCACTGCCGCAATGATTGCTCGTATCTTACCCCTACGGCACTGCCTTGGATAGGGCATCGTCATACATTGCCAGATGGAAGCCTTTAATTCAAATACTTATTACATTATTTATCTGTTACTTTCTCTGCCTGGGGACTAAGAATACAATAAATCTAGCCAAACTTGAGTTAAATGTTTCTACACTGACATGTTTCCAATTCAAACTAAATCAAAGCTTTATAAAGTTAATCTAATTGAAACCAAGTTCCCCTTCGTGGATCAGCAAAGTTTTTTTTAGATGCATACAAGCTTCCAGCTAGTTGAAGCCTGATTTTCTCCATATAAACATTTATGTTTCAGTGTCATTCTATTTCTCGATCTGTAAACCAACAAGCAGCTATGTGGGAGGTTCACACTAATAAGACAGAGTGTGTTTATCATTATAAGTAAGTTAGGCTTTTATTGGGGACAGACTAAACCACCTTTTTTCTGCCCTCCAGAAATACTGATCTGACAATACTAGTTTCAGGGACACATACTGCATGTCTGTGCGCATGTGTGTGGCATGTGTGTGTCTGTGTATGTGTGATCAAATCAATGTCTTAAGGGTCAAAGGTGAACCAAACTTCCAGCTGGGCCTCTCTTTCCTTGACCCCTAGAAACGAGTTTGTGTGTGTGTAACAGGTCACCCCTAACGCTGCATGAATGTGTCACTGACAAAATAGGAGAAAGCAACACCTGGTATCTTTGTACAAGCCTTTACTTCAGGGAATCAAACCCCTGCATGATGTGACATATCAGGGTTCAGCAGGGTTAATCTCACTTTTTGTTTTGTTTTTAAGAATCAACACACAGAACAAATTTTACCAGCTGTGTGCATGTGCGTTTTCTTTCATCTTTGTCTATTTCTGCTTTTTACACCTGAATCCCTTGTCTACATCTGTACTTTCTCCAAGTCGCTCCCTCTTCCCCTTGTTCTGCCTGAGGTCATGCAGTTACCGACCTCCACCTCAGGGAAGTGACAATAGTAAAAGATAGCAGGAGCACCCCCTGAGCTTTGAGCTGACATCTGGCGTTGGGTTACTCTGATAGTTGTTAACTGCAAAGAGGCACAGCAGCTCCAAACCAGAGGGGCCATGTGTGTGTTTGTGTGTGTGTTTGTGCACAGTTTAATACCAAGTCTGCACTCTTCAAACAGTAAAGTAGAAAATCTGTGTGTGTATCAAATCAGTCACATCTCCAGTAAGAATGTACACAGTACAGTATATAGAATTAGAAAAGTGAGTGTCTTAAACAAGGGTGAAACTCAGGTCAGGATAAAGAGGTAAACCACCATGTAATCTCTCTCTCTCTCTCTCTCTCTCTCTCTAGCTCTCTAGCTCTCTCTCTCTAGCTCTCTCTCTCTCTCTCTCTCTCTAACATGCATGTTCAAATTTCATATTTGGGATATGTTATTTATTTATTGAGGCTCCCCATTAGGCATTACCACAGTAATAGCTATTCTTTTTGAGGTCCACACACAAGACAAAAAGATATGAGCATTCTTTTGATTGAAATAAGTGAATGTGGCTGCCACTGCAGTGTTAGTATTCTAATATATAGTGATCCCCTGACTGTTCCACCAGCCCCACCATGAGGTTGACATGTGGTTGAAGAGAAGTGTCTACATAGTTTTGTCTGTGCTAAGCACATCTGTAATCATTGCTGTAGATGTACAATATGTGCTATTTTGACTGATCAATCATCATCAGAGAAGGATGTTAGGTCTAATAATTATGAAAAGATGAACATATGCAAAACAAAATACTAAAGCTTAAAGTTAGATATTTTGTCCGAAGAACAAAGGCAAGTGACATTTACTTAAATTGGTTAAACAGCCTAGCGTAGTGAGCACTAGGTAATCCAATCCATACCCATACTATGTGACATTATTAGTCAATCTTTCCTCTGCACACTATAAACATTGACATTTTTTTAATGTGTTCTTGCCCGCTGCTGTTGATGCCTCAGTATTGCACCCTCCCTACAGACGTTTGTATTCTGAATGAATGCAGACATCTGTTAAGATCTTCACCCGCTAACTGTGTTGTATAACCAAAACTCTGTTCAGACTATAGTACTGTGTGTTACTGTACATGCCCTTGACCTTTTGGATTTTCTGCAGTCCTGTGCATGACAAGGGTCAAACAACAAGCAGCAAAGCTTAACGGCCCCTAATAGTGGACCTCAGACTGACAATGGAGCTAAGTTGATTGTGCAGTTAGGAGTAACAGGCAGCTATGATAACTGGATTAGCCTCTCATTGACCCAGGGCTGAACCGCAGACAGAGTCAGAGATGGGTCACCCGCTCTGTGACTGTAGAAAGAAACATATAGAGGTTCTTCTGTCTGCATTACTGCTCATTATCATCAGGGTCGAAGGAAAGATGAAACTAAACACAGTTAGCAAATGTAATGTTGAGAAGGTTAAACTACTTGGCTCCCATGCAAGACCCTGAAGGTCACGAACTCCAGCTGCTACACATTGTGTGTTGGTGATTTAAAGACATGATAGGTACTGTTAACACATACTGTAGTTCTCATTAACCCACACACGCAGACTCACACACACACACACACACACACACACACACACACACACACACACACACACACACACACACACACACACACACACAGTATGCACTCATACTGACACGTAAACTGCAGTTGAAGCAATTACATCTTAATGAATTCTATTGATTAACTTTATTCTGCTGAAGGTTCAGGAGCCAACCCCTTGTCTGCTCTACACACACACACACACACACACACACACACACACACACACACACACACACACCTACAGTATAACTAAATTCTGCTTAATTGACCCACAGAGACATAAAAAGCCTCCATGTACATTGGTTGGGGAAGATATTAGACACTGCAATTTCATATTCATACACAGCCTGAGGGGGTGAAAAACTAGCTTATCCTTGTTAAATTAATTTCCTGACTCTGCACATGTGAGGTGAATATGAGGAAGTGGTGGGAAACACAGTCCTGATTCCTAAAGCACCTGTTAAATCAAAGTTCATGTAGGACCAAAGCCTGATACCCAGAATTTTCACCGTGCTTAGAAGAGGCAGCCAAGATATTCTCGGGATAAACTATTCTGTCTGAATCTACTTTAGCTCCTAAATCCCCTTTGTCTTTCTCTGTTGCTTTTCCTTCTGCCCTCATCAGTTTCTTGAGAGAGGATAGAAGTTAATTGTTGCTTTGGGTCGGCAACTTTCTCTCTCATTCATTTCTCTGTCCCTCTGATTTCAGCCCAAACAAAAGACAGTTTGGACAGTGATGGCTCAGCCAAACAGATCATCAGATTAGTAGAGCATCCATTAAAGATACATTCATGTGCACAGAGGTACAACACATGTGCAAAGTCTGCATCCCCATTATCATCCCATCCTCCACAGCTAGCTCAGCCAACTGGAATTTCCAAGAAAAACAGGTTTGCTAGGCATGATGCAGCCCTGGGGTCAGAGACACAGCCAACTCCTGCAGGGAGCGAATCAGGCTGGGATGAAGAAAAGGAGAAAGAGAGAGAATGTGAGAGAGAAAAAAAGAAGACAGAAAAGGGGGTTAGCGTTGCACACCTACAGACGTGTGGAAAGAAGTCTTAAATCAGCTGCATGTCCGCACTTCATCAGTCAGCTCCCTGGGAAATGACTTCTCAACACAAAGACCCACTGCAAGCACTGTACAGCACAGTAGTAGCTCCTAACACAAACACTGCAGACATGAACTGGGCAGTTGAGGCCTGAGCCACAGATTGCTTCATTGTCTCCAATAAAAAACTATAAAAGCATACCACAGGTATTCAAAGGAATGTTGAATGCTTAGACAGTTGCTTTATCTGAGTGTTGGGAAACTGAAATTGCTTAACTGCTTGAACAGAGGCAAAGAAGCAGAGATAAACTGGAATGAAGATTAATTTAAAGCTGAATAGTCTCCACATAGATAGACTTTAGCCTCAGAGAAAGAAATAATGAAATTCCATTGACTCATTAATTGAGGGGCCTGTGCTATCTTCATCACTCCATCTTTCCTGCTATCTGTATCTCTGCTGCTTTCGTTCACTGTGCTGAATCGTAACCACAGCGTCTTTGACATTACAGGAAAAAAAAAAAAAAAAGCACTGCACTGATTACCTAATGCAGAAAGTTTGAGCTAATTAACTTTTACAGAAGTTAGAACAACACTGCTGAGAGTTGTAGAGAACGGTGAAAGTTTTACAACGTCTCTGGCAGAGTGAAGCAAGCTGCAACACAGATGCTATTTTCAACATTTCCGATGCAGTCCACATCTCGGTGGACATGATCAGCTGCACACTGCTGTGTAAATCACGATGCACCTGTTATTGTCTTACCAGAGAGCAAGAAAGAAGGAGGTGTAATCAGAAGTCAGGGCTGAAAGGGATGATATTGGGTTTGATACAGAGAGATGTGGTGAGAGTGCTGGTTACAATATGTGTCGGGTGGAGTGGAAGTTGTTAGGATAAGAAGTGTATGTGAGGAAAGGTAGCGAGGGAGGGAGAGAGGGAGTTGGACTAATGTGGTGTTTTGGAGATGTGTAACAGAGGGTTTAGGAAGACAAAGCAAAGGGGATAGACAGAAAGCCAAAGAGAATAGAGGAGAATTAACACTGTCAAATAAAGATGATGACAGAATAGTATTTCTTGTTTCATTTGAAGTGTGCGTTATAGAAAATAGGAATTGTATTTCTGTGACTCTTCTTTACATGCCAGTTGTCTATTTTGGCATAATTTTGCACCCATAATGGAGGGGAGGACAGGCGATGAAGGTTGAGAGTTTTAGCTGGGAGTTAGAGGGGAGATTATTTTAAAGTCACGCGGTAAACAGACCTTCAACACAGTAAGCCAAGGGGTTCAAGGTAGGAGGCGCTGACTAAGATGCACTAAGCCACATGGTAATAGGAAATGATGGGGTCCCAGCTATCACATGGCTGGTCACACAAAGGCTGCCTGGGAGAGGGGTGAGAGGGTTGCGGTGGACTGGGGGTGGCGCAGATTATTACCCAGATCAAAGCCATGTTTGAGTGGATTTGGGTTTTAGAAATGGGAGGAGAAAGGGGGCAGAGTGTAAGATGAAGGGAGGGCGGAGATCTAAAGATACAGTAAATACTATTTAAAAGTGGTTGAAGTCATTACGCACCTCAAACACATATTATTAAGTAGAAATAGGCTTAGATAGGCTACTTTTCCTCTGTAACGAAACCCCTAATTCAGCATTCACCATTTCTTTCAACATGCACCTGCTACGACAGATTTGCATCCCGCTGGCCCCCCTTTTCCCAAACCCCACTTTAATGCACTGCTGCCAAAAACAGCTTCTGCCCACACTTCCTCTTTGTTTGCTTACCCTTTAATGTATTTACTTGACCTCCAAGAGGCATCCACATGATGGTGTTTTTCTCACCCCTAAACTCCCCCCTCAGCTCAGATAGCAGCACCGTACCTTAGCCAGCAAGCAAAGATCTCCCTCACCAGGGTCACATTTAGCTCAGCTCAGCACGTAGGAGAATGAGAGAGGGGCAACTGATACAACTGCAAAAACAAAAGTGGGATAAGATACAACGGCAGAAAGAGAAAGATAGGGATAGAGGGAGGTAAATGGCGGAGGAATAGAGGTAAACAAAGCTTGAGGGAGGGAGAGGAAAAGGAGGTCCCTGTTGTCTTTAAAATGGTATTGGTTTTCTCTTTCATTACAGACAGTTTGTTGACTCTGCACACTGCGTTCCCCCGATGGATTTACTACACTGCCTTGACACCCACACACACACACACACACACACACACACACACACACACACTGAAGCGCTAACTTGTATGCATACTGAAACATGCATGAGGTATGTGCAAACTTATGCACTGCCTCTGTTTTGACATATACAGCAGGGATATAGCTCATTTTCAATTCATAATGGCAATTACAATCTTTGCTCTCTTTTTAATATATTTATTGTTTACTCTATGCACCTAATACATGACACAAGGCAAATTCCTTGCACGTGTAACATGCTTAGTAATAAATCTGATTCCGATTTTGATACAAAGAAAAACATCAGTGGACCGGCCGGGTGTTCTACTTGGTAGCAAACCCCCAGCATGTAGAGATTTGCCTCCATGTGCTAAAAAGGTAAACATCCCTCCTGTGTCTCTTATGAGTGAAGCATGAAAGGCGATTGCACTGAAGGAAAAGACAGCAGCTTCTTGGACAACGTAGAAACAAAATGCCCCTGTACATTTCTATCTCAAACACATTGTTCCCCAAGGGGCAAGTAAAAACAGGCCTGTCAAACCCAAGTAAGCCACTATAGACGCACAATGGTGCCTTGTGTGTGGGGGCCAACCAAAACGTTAGCCAGGTTCCCCCTTGTTGGCCCATCTCCACACTGACAGTGTGCAGTGTATTTTTCCTTTAAAACTGCTTCCTTTTTAAATCCTCCATGTCCCTCTTATCACTTCCTCCCCTCCTCTATGAGTCCCTCTTTCGATCCTTGTCATTTCAATCTCATCTCCATGGCTTCTCTCTGTCTCCACCACTCCTGTCTCCTGACTCCGTTTTTATTGACAATTTGTCCCCACTAGCTTGGACTCTTAAGGCTACGTGTGCAATATTCTTTGCTGAGAGTAAAATAAGGAAAGCCTCAGTAGTTCCCTTTTTAACTGCAATGATTTGTTTTCCGGTTTCCTCTTTTATTTAATTTGATTGCAATCCATCTCAACTTTGGGATTGTAATCCCTCTGTCCAACTCCATCTGCGTACACGCTTCTGCATTGCAGGTATGTACATTTTATGATTTTCATTTTTTGTTTTGTTTTCAGTTTTGGTTACAGTTTACTGTCCGTTACTTCACAGACAGGGTGTGTCGCATTCATTTCTGGATGTTTTTTTTTTTTGCTACAGTCCACTCTCATTTTGGTTTTGACCGAGGAAGAAAACCCCAAAATATTTCTGGTTGATTTTTATTTTATTTCAGTTACTTTAGGGTGCACTGTGTTTCCTCTGCTGTACATTCATTTCAACATTTAGCAGTGGTGGCACCGCACTGCTGGAAAGTAACCCAACTTCAGTGTCATTGTCCTCCAAGAAAACACACGCAAGAGCACAGTTGTTGTTTTGTGAACTTGTGTGTTGTGTGTGTTAATCTTAATCTAAACATTTAAGTGTTTATGAACTGCAACCAGCTCTGACAGCAGAAACGGGATGGTGATGTGGTTTGTAAATGGACCAAGAACCAAAATTGATTCCAATCACTGCTAAAAAGAGAAAACACACACATGCACCACACACACATACGTACTGTACACAATGGATTTAAGTGATGAACAGATGGAAACGTTCTGTTTTGTTTAGGATTTTCCACAAATTTCAGCTTCATTGTGATGTCTCTTCACATAATTCTGGTTAGACAAACATTCTGCAGTAGCTCCAGCATTACAGTTGCTAAAGTTGTTGTTGCTCAGGACTAAAGATTAAAATAATTGAACCATTTGAGCCTTTTATTTTAGTCTAATGGTGACATTGGCCTAATACTTCCATCTATATGACATTAACAAGGTTGTAAAATGTCTTGGATTTACCTTTATGAAAGAAACAACCCAACACTGGTGCAGCTGATGCCATTACTAATATGAAAATGTACGTGTGACATCATTTGGCTCTAATGGACAAAAGAACAGCCAAAAAACCCTTTCAAAGCAGGAAAAAACCCTGTTACGCCTTTATTCCTTTCTCACTCCTATCCCTGCCAGGTCTTTTTATCCCGAGTGTTTTTAATCTTTGTTTTTCCTCTTTTGTCTTTTGTTTCCCACTCTCCTCCTCGCTCATTCTCTCCATACTTCAGTCAGTGCCAGCCTCCGCTCCCTTTGTTCTCCACTAGGTGTGGCCGATGACAGAAAGCTAGGGGGCAGTAAACTCAGGCATTGCTCTAACACCGCTTCACTGATTCGCCACTTTGATGCTCTTACTAATCTCCAGCACTCACTGTGGCACATACTGGCACAGAGCTACACAAGCTGTGACTATGCACATGTACACCGGCCTGCACACACAAAACTGATATGAACAAAGGATAGAGATACAAACAGATTCCGGCTACAGTGTGTACAGTAAGCTTAAACATGATCACAAAGACATACACAGTTCTAAAGTGGACACGTGCAAACTTAGACACTTCAGAACAATTTCTGTACAAAACAATAAAGAAAAATCTGATCTTTCCATCAGCATAATGCATATGGGCAACTCATATTTAGGCTTACAACAGCAGATCGCCAGCTGCAATGCGATTTCCATTAAAGCATTGGCTCCATCAGTAGATACTGTGTTTCCCCTCACACAGCAGACTGAGCAGTGTCAGGTTCAGAAAACAAAGACTGAAGAAAGGCTGAGTGGAGCCACACACACACCCAGATGCAGTTGATTACTTCGCTACTCATCGTCATTGTCTCTGATTGCACACATTTACAGACTGAAAAAGTTGACTTCTCTCCTTTTACAAGCCTGTACTGAACAGCATACAGATGACAAAGAAGGATATGTACTTAAAGAGTTTTATTGCAATTATAATATCTGCCATTTGAAAATATTTACATCCTTTCTCACAAATTTACAACAATTGCTAGGGCCGCATGATCTCACTTTTTTTAATGGAATATGAGGAAAATGTGTCACAGCTGTAAGGGAAATGCATTTATGAACACACCATGAGTCACTATTTCAGTGCAAAGGACGCAAAAAAGTGTCCCCTGATGATATCCTCTATTCAAGTCTTAATGCTCTAATTTACTCTTGGCAGATAGGTTGTGTAGATATTGAATTCTCTGTCCACAATCATTGCAACAGCAAAATGTAAATCCTGTTTTTGGGTAGATTTTACCTTTAAATTGAAGTTGAGTCACTATTAAAACAAGAGACCCTTAAGGCCTTTGTTTACTAATCTGTGCTATTCTATAGTATTACAGAGACAGCTACATTGAATGTACTTTCTGTCATACTGTATGAGCCATTTCGGTATCAGATCCCTTAACTTGATTCTGATGAGCACATCCACGACCAAGCCAAATGTTCTAAATGCAATGAAGTAATTCTACATTTACATTATGCCAAACTTTATGATTACATATGATGAGAGCAAAAAAAAGGAACATTAAACACAATCAGTGCATTGTTGCTACATGGCACTACAAGAGTGTTTTCATTAGAAGAGGCAAGATAAAATGAAGGAAAGGCAACAATAAGCCATTCCTGCTCAACATATAAGTCTTTGTCATTACCCCTGGGTTCAGTTTGCTCCACATCCCTGGCATGGTAGTGAGTGTTGGATGAAAAGCAGGACTAGATTAACTTGTCAGCAGTGTGTTAGTTGGGCCTATCCTATTCTGACCAGCCTGCATCATGTCCCATAGCACACAGCTAGTCTTTGTAGCCTTCATCAAATGCAGCAGCTGCTGTAAACAAGGCTCTGGGCCAGGTGTATCAGCCTTACTGGCATTACTTAATTCAACAATGAAGAAACCCAGCTATGTAGAGCGCCATGGTTTTGTCATTGTTGAATATTCTTGAATGCTTGCCTTACATGGGCTTTGAAATAAAGCCGTAGATGAGAGAGAGACAAGCACATTGTTAAGAGTTGGACCTGAAGAGTCATGTGTTCTTCTGGATGCACTATAGACCACCCGAGCAGTGGCCTTTGATCAACAAAAACATGAAGATGGCTGATAATCCCTGTTGAAGCCTCATCTCAGCATCTGAACACCACCTTAATGTGGCTTTAAAAAAAAAAAAGATCTAGATCCCTGAATTACAACCCAATTTGACATTGCTACATTCCATTTAAATGTGAGATACAGGGGAAATTGTTACAGATAATATTTTAATGTTATGGTGAACACCATGACGATGACCAGATATGCTCTGTGGGGGGAATGTTATGTGAACAAGGACACGAGTTCATGTCCTTCAGAACAACTGATTTATGGTGTATAAAATCACTGAATTGGATTTCTAAAATGAAATTAGCTTTGCCTGATCCTTCAACTTTTACCCTTTCCTTGATTACATGGTGGATTAGGGGTGGATTTCCAGTCTCTCTTCCACCGGACACTATGGTATGAGACGGTATTAGAACCGAGACAGGAAATGATGCGATAGACCAGGAAGTTACCACTATTGTTAGGCCTGAAAACGGAAGTTCTGCTTGGAACGATATGCTCAGGAACTGGACTTCTATGGAGAAATCACACAATAAAGCACAGGGAGACACCAAACACACACTTCTTCACACACACTTTCTTAACATATTGCAAAGCTATAAGTGATTGTCCTCCAAGAAGCTTCCTCCAAGGACTTCAATTTACATATCTACAAAGATGCTTTTAGATGTATTTGATTGATGAAGAAAGGAAAACAATCTGCTGCCACAACAGCTATGAAAGAGCCATTAATTGACATCCCTCGAGCTTTGTAATGTTACAATGTGGAAACACTGAGGTTATAACTTAACATACTGATAAACAAGACCAACCAGTTTTATCACCACAGTGACAGAGTTTAAAGCACTATAAAGTACAAAAAGATGATAATATATATTAAAAAACATCCCTTCATTTCTGGCTAAGGAATAACACATTGATCTACTACAGAGCTATTAGAAATGAAATGTTGACTTTTTCAAATGATCTGTGTCGGGTAATAAACACTGAACAGTAATAGTGAAGCAAACTGTTGCTGTAGATGTTTGGTAGACTTTGGCTTTGCTAATAAGTAAGGGAGCCTGGTGATGAGCAGGTAATAAGCAGGTCTATTGACAAATTGGATTTCTCCTTTTCTCACACCATTCTTAAAGTATAAGTACATACGCAGACAAACAATTCCGTCTTTGTTCACTTTTTTTTAGGGATGCACCGAATCCAGATTTTTGGGGTTCGGCCGAATACTGAATCCACTGGTTAAGATTCTGCCGAATACGAATCCGAAACCGAATACCGAATACCGAATACCAAATACCAAATACCAAATACCAAATACCGAATACCGAATACCGAATACCGAATACCGAATACCGAATCCTACTCCCATCCTCAGTCCATTAACCCAGTAAACACATTAATGAAGTAAACAACGTCCACAGCCTCTAAAATAGTTAAATGTAACAACTTAATGTTGAATTCACATGCTCTTTTCACATCGTAGGAAAGCACATCGCTATCGCCAGATGAGTGACAATTTAGTTTGGCAAATTTTCACTAACCAGTGTATGATGAAGGCATGTTGGGTGGGTGAAATTAGAAAGCTAACGTTGGCTAACCAGCAGTAGCCGGCCGTTCGGTCGCTCCGCTCCCACTCATCCCTAATTTTTTTAAACCTCCAGATTCAGGCTGACAATCCGGCAGTTATTCTGGTCTGACTCAACAATGGCTACAGTTTGCTGACACGCATTTCACACCTCTCCTCCACAGATTCAATTAGACCTTTTTACAGTATCGCCTCAGGAGTAACACTCCCCCCCCACTCTGCTTTTCAACGTCACCCCTCCTCCTCTTATCCCTCCTGTTACAGACATAAAACGGTCGGTGACAGAAATGTTTTTCTCTTACATTCAAGCCTCCATGTTGCACAGCATTGATTTACACATATAAGCTATGCTTAAAATCTCAAATTCTCTCACACAGAAGGAGAGACGGACATGTAAAAAAATATATAACTAGCATACACAGCGTGGAGCCTTCAAATGGCTTCAAGCAAGCCAATGTTTAGCTGCATTGAGCATGTTCTCTTTGTGTGTGTCTATCTCTTTGGCTCTCATCTGCCATTTCTATTCACCGGGCAAACCTCATTATAAACAAGAATAAAAAGGATGCTTGTCAATCAGAACATGATTAAATGGGATTTTACGTGCTACTCGCAGCGACAGACAAACTGTGTATGCACACGTGTGTGCAAATGTATAAATATATGCGTGTAAGTGATCGCCCGTGACAGCCAGACTGTACAAGGCGTCAGGGATTAGGTAGGAAAACCAATCTCGACCAGCCATGACCAAAGCTCTGTGAAATAATAAAGAAGAAAAGTTTTGCAGACAGAGGCCAAGACGAAATAGGTTTCATTGGTGTCATTATGAGAGCCGACTCACTGGAGAACACATCTGGATTACTCATACAGACTTAATCAAACAGCTGGCTGTGCGTACGACGGGTTCAGAAGGAGACTACAAGGTTAATGTGTAAAGGAATGAACAAAACAGTAACGTAACAGAAATTTGATCAGAGGAATTAGAATTTTGGAAACAATCCTGCCCAGGTAAAGACTAAGCTCTGTTTTCCTGGCATCAAACTCTCAGGGCACAACAAAGAAGCTTAACTTTCTTGACAGAAAACCCTTTCTTCAAACACCAAAGTCTAGCTCCTTTTATCAGCTCAGGCAACACAGTGCCACGAGGAGCTGAATGGGTTGATTTGTCATCAGAGTTTGGGAGTGAGAGACGTCTTTGAAGCACAAGCAATTCCAGGTAATGATTTCCAGAGTGGTTAAGTTCAGAGAGATGGGGAATAATACTGGTACTAGGCTTGCCAAGGTTAGAGCTACACAGTGCGACATAGATGCTCTCTGAATAACACAGACAGATGCTACAGCACCAGGAGACATAAACATCCAGGGTCGGTGCTTTGATGCCTTGTGTCTGGTTTTGAGAGGGTGGTCTTCTAACTGCCCCTTCATACCGGCACATGATCAATAGGCCTGTAAATGTTTTAGTGCTGGCGCTACAAGGGGGCATAAAATATTGAAGCGGCAGACTGAAACACAACCTCGCATGATGAGGGAGGGATTGTATGTGTGTGTGGAGAGGTGGGGGCAATGCTAGAGAGCCAGTCAGCATTATAAACTACCCTAATCAACCCTATTAGTCACTCTACACCATTGTTTGTATGAAGAGAGAAAGAGAGACAGGGAAGAGTGACTGTAAATGTCAGAGCAATTTAGTCTAAAACTCTTTCTCAATTAGTTTACATGGATATTTAAGTTGGCAAGCGATTGGTATTTTGAGAAGATAAACCATATTTAATTTTCACCATCTCATCAATAATACTTGCCTTTGTTATAGGCAATAACAGGTTACAACCAAAACATGTAATCTGTCTTCACATGACTATATACAGAAATACACTAAAACATTAGAGATTTTGTATTATTTGTTTACATATAAACCATTACATAGCTCAAACTCTGGCTTCCCATTCAACAACCACTGCCATGAGAAATGACCTTTAACCACTCCTGTTCCACCCTCCTGCACCTTTACAAACACTCCACTCAGCCCAGGCTCCACATTATTTACTTGAATGTATATACACAAGATGAAGTCTAACCCAAACATAGTGGTGCTCATACACCTACTGTATGGACTGCACACGCATGTATACTTCAGGTAACTTCAAATGCAACCAATTGTGCAGAAGCGGAGCTGACCTCAGGTTACTATGGGTGTTAAATGACAACAGGGCATCAACGACTGGCGGTTGGGCCTGAATGTGAGTCCAACTTTATGACATGAGTAACATGATAGGCTATGTTTATGACAAAGGAAACTGATCTCCGCTCAGTAGGAAGCTGGGCAGAAGGAGATGAGGGGATTATAAATTCACTATTTCAAGGACAATTCTGAGTTATTAAAACTTAGATCTCATTCTTTGTAGTTTCAGCCATCATTTCTATTGGTTATGATAACATTTCACCAAAGTAATTGCTAAGAAATGTGAACATGCTGACATCGCTACAACAGAGTCTGAGAGGGCAAGAAACATGACACAACAGATAGGACAGGTTATAAACAATAGCTTAGCCAAACTTATTCTTAAAAGGAAACCAAGGGAGCAATACAACTATGAAAATAAGTTTTATTAAACCAGAATTTTCCTCTAGCCTTCCCTAGTCTGGAGAGTTTTAGGGGAAGTGAGTGAATGAGCAGAGAAGTGAGTGCAACCCCTTTTGGTGCTCAATGTCCACATTCCACATTTCCCAATCTATGGATTTTGCCGCAACCCTCTTAACCTGCGTGACCCTGTGACGCCCTCCAGCAGGGACTCAGAAACACAAGCACATGTTCATCTTCTCAAAGCATGCAAGATACTTTATCTCTAAGTGTCAGGATCCCACTTCTAGTTGTAAATTGTCTTTATCTTTTTGATTATTTTTTTTTATCTTTATTCCTCTGTTACTACCAGCGCAGGCTTCAATGTGCTGCATGTTCATCTTAACACTGATGACACATGAAAGCCAACATCAAGTAGTTGAGAGTAAAGATTTCACCGTTGCCAATGCATGACATCCTCTAAAAAATAAGTTTACACAGGCATTATGACCATGAAACATAATCAGCACACACATTACCGTCTGATGTTTCAATCTAAGAAAAAGACCAACGTTTTTCCAGTAAATTGCAGAATTATGTAACAGGTGTTTTGTCTCAGGTTTGAGTCACCCTCACTCTCCTTCTGCATCTGTGTGTGTACATGATGTGTGAGAGACAGGGCTGACAGATGGCTCAGGGTCCAAAATCACCACCTCGCGTGAGTAGCGGGCCTCAGACCCAGCTATCACCCCAGTCTCTGCCCTGGGCCCAGGCCTTAACCCAATCAGGGGGATGGATAAACCAGACACACATATGTGGATATTTACATATGTCTGCTAAATCTATCCCTCAGGGGAGAGAGGATTGAGAGGATGAGACAGACAGACAAATAAATTGACATGAGGGGTTGAACAAACCAAGACCAAAGAAACTGGGAAAATATTAATTCAGATGCACAAGTTTTCTACCATCCCTAAACCAGATCAAAGTCCTCTCATCTCCTTGTCCCCTTTTATATCCCCCATGTCCCTGCAGCAGTTACTTGCAGCAAATTCAGAACAGTAATTAGATTAATTTCCTCACAGCTGACACACCCTGGAGGTGGTCAGTATTAAACGCTATGCCAGATGGAGAATACATTGCTCCAGTGCTGAGATCATTGTTGATAATTCACTTTTTCCCAAGATTCAATACACGAACAGTAACACTGAGTGATGGAACATGTGGGAGTGTTCACGTGGCTGCATGTGATTGCTTCCAAGTGTGCGAGTGAAGAAGCAACAAGAGAAAATGGGACAAAGATGACCAAAATATTCGACTACTTATAACAAATTAGTTTTTTTATTTGAAAGGGAATTTTTTTTTTTTTTAAATAAACCACTGGTGACTAATTCAAATCATGAAGAGTGGAAAAATGGATATCATGTATGAAAATGATTAGCAGAATAGTGAAATACCAGCATTACAAAACCATTGCCAGTGCAGATATGGAGCACTTGTAGTTGATATGCAGTCGACATTCATGCTACACTGCCAACTTTACTGGGACCAAAATGATCTGAGGAGATGGAGTGAGAAAGGAAGGTGAGGGGAGAAAGGGGGGTGCCTCAAGTGATTATAGTAGCTGTAATTGATCAGGACATTGGAGTGAGGTCGAGGGGGGCACTGAAGTTAAAAACAGGGAGGGGTGGGTTACATGAGATTTAGACCTTTACCTCAGAGACCCTGCAGGGAAATACAACACAGACCCATGTGTGCACACAGAGTCCCAGAGGTTTACTGCATGTATAAACACACCCCATACTGTACTGTATATGGTGGTTTCATTATTGAACTCATGCATGTGTACGTCTGACTCACTGCACAGGTACGCAAGACAGACAACGTCAGGGAGAAGTGCAAGAAGAGGAAAAAGAACAGACCCAGAGACGGAGACAGAGTGTGGACTATTTGAGAACTATCCACAGTAAATCACAGTAATAGTTCCCTTTGAAAATTCCCATAAGAGAAGATCAGCAGAAGGAGGCCGCTGGCCAGTTTAATAGCACAGATTAAATCTCTATAGCTGGACTGTAAACGGACGTCTCTCTGTTTCCACAGGTCTGCTATAGCCTGCATCTCACATTACCTCTGTCCTGGCTCTGTGGTCTGTTGGCTAACCAAACTTGACTCCTACCTCCTATGTCCCTCCTAGGTGGCGTTCAGCCGAGAGCATTGGTTCACAAACTGGGGTCAAGACACCACAAAGGTAGCTTGATGGGCCACTGAGTGGTCCACAATCAGATGAGGAAAAGTGTGTCATTTATATTTCAGTCCCAGGAGGTTAGAACAATGACACAATATAAAAGGATATCTGTTTCAGAGGTTCAGTATCCTGCTATTTCTCCACCTGATTCCTAAAGACAAATGACACTTTGTACCTTCACAATGTAAACCATCAGATCCAAGAAAAATTATAAAACTCATGTAGTCATATCGGTATATCATTGTTGTGCCATTCATTTGTGCAGAGAATCGATCAGTGCAGCCATAAAAGACTCATGCTTGCACTACGGACCCAAAAGTGCAAAGGCCTGAACAAATTTTTATGCACCCAAAAGCCACTTTCATTGAAATAACTAGGGCACCATATTGAAACACTAAATCTACATCTCTTAATACTCTAGGACCAAGCCAAGACCAAAATTGGGAACCAAATACAAAATTGAAAGTCAACTACAGTAGTAGTAATGTATAAAAATGACTCTTGATTGAAGACCATTTATCTATCCATCTGTCTGTTTACTGTATTTATCTCTAGCCACATTTTACACACATAAATCTGGTGCCAAAAGCAATGTGGTCTCCATAGACTTCAAACATAAATGCAAACTGCAATGTCTGGTAAAAAGTTCAAGCAAACTATTTTATATCAGTATGGCATCTTATACCCTACATCCTATGTCATAACCAATAGTGGATTTGATTTGACACAAAACCTGGCAACTGTTGCATGTCAGTCAAAAACTCTGCATTCTTTCATACATTTTTTTGTGTTTCCCTGTTTGCCCAACATGAATATGAATTTGGGTGTAAGTGTCGGCTAAGCCTCGAGGATGGAGCTGTCAGCTGTAATTCTGTCACAGGTGTTGAGATGTAAATGTACCTTTGTCTCTCACACCTGAGAAACCCCAGTATATCTGACACAGTCATCCTGTTTTCCCCAGCTGAGCCAACCCCTGGCTCAGTGCTGGACACAGGGAGGAACCCCACCCCTCGTCTATTGTAGGTTTCCAAAAGTGGGAGAGACTGATGGCTAAACCAGGCAGTATGTTTACATCCATGATCCAGGTCTCAAATACCCGGTCCTCCATCGCTCCACCCAACAGTGGAATCCAAAGGAGTCTGTCTCGGCTTGGGGACAACCTCGACAGATGAAGTCTGGCTGAAGATGGAGTCTGAACTGTGGCATTTTGGGTACCACAGTTAAGTCACTTCATAAGCCAGCTGTCAGCCATGAAATAAGTGTGTGTTTTTTCATATGTGCATACTCCTGCCAAGGTGACCTCTAAATGAATGTGAAAAATAGAAGCCTCTATATTTGTGAGCCTGCATGCATATGTGTGTCTATATGTGTGGTAAATGTGTGCATAAAGATCAGCAGTGTCAGGGTAAGGGTAGGGGGGGAGGGTGAGACAGAGAGTGCAGACATACAAAAATGAGTGAATGACTTATTTATTAGGTGTATAATTGCCACAGCTCTCTATATTGGCTGAAGATCTCTGTTGGATGTTCAGTGTGTGTGTGTGTGTGTGTGTGTGTGTGTGTGTGTGTGTGTGTGTGTGTGTGTGTGTGTGTGTGTGTGTGTGTGTGTGTGTGTGTGTGGGCAATGTGAAACACAGCAGGATTAATGGAACACTCAGCACGTTAACTCCACGCAGACCACCAGCATTGCATTAACCTCGTATACCGAGATATTGAGATAGAAAGACCATGAAATTGTGTGCATAGCTGAATATGAGCCTGTTTGCCAGTTCACCTGCACGCCTGTCCATCTCATTTTTGTCTCTCAATCCTCTTCTCTTTCTCGTGTTAAATTGTATGCTTTTTATCTTGGTTGAATATTTTAAAAGCTCACAGTTAGATTTTCTACTTGGAGTTGATCAGTATTTAAGATTTTATCCAGTATCTTCTCTTTACACTCGCTTCCACTGAAGAGACTCAGGCATAATTGTATCTGTTACTTTGGCGATTAAATGCCTCGCTGATGTAAGTTGAAAGTGAGACAAGCAAAGCTCACACACACACACACACACACACACACACACACACACACACACACACACACACACACACACACAGAGCTGTGCCAGAAGTAGTCTTATTCATCAAACCTAACCATGTGAAAAGGTGGACCTGACTACAGTCCTCTAAATCACTAGGATGAAATGGCAGCGGGAAGTAGAAGCCAAATCACTTTATTACACAGTGCACAGGCTGAGTGGTATTGGAGCCATGACTGAAACCAAAAAGAGATGATGTGAAAAAGGTTGGTTATGAAAATAAAAAGCTTTCCTCCAATTATAGAAGAACCAGTTTTGTTTTCAGAATAAATGTAAATGTAACTGAAGGATATTGCAAATCACCGTTGCCAGATTCTATGATTTATTTGTCTTGTTTTAACACAAGATTTCTTTTAACTCCCTGCAAAATATATCCATAGAAAACCTACACCTGTTTAAGAAATACTAAATGAGCCACTGATTGGACTTCAAGCCAAAGTTCAAGTGCTCGCTCTATTGAATTGTAAACC